>NC_056438.1:41035099-41175099 GCF_018296145.1 Oncorhynchus tshawytscha | reverse complement strand
CACTAACAGCAACAATTCTTGGAACAATTTAATTTCCTTTTTGATATGTTGCTAGTCTATCAGCATGTCCAATACCTGCTCTGAATTATGTTTAATCTAAAAAGATGTGAACTTTACAGGTCCCAAATCTGTGGCAAAGCACTGGAGATGACGATGGCCGTCAAAACCTCTCCTTTAGACTTGTCCCAGATCTGTTTTCTCTATTTAGCCAAATACTATGGTTGTCAAACATGACAACATATTTGGCAACATGTCAAGACAATGACCATAGGAGTTGGCAAGACTGCACAAAGCGATCTGCCACCAGGCTACCTCTAGACATCACTGAGGAGAATTGTTATTGTGATGATCATAAGTAATGACTGTTATTTACTGTCCTGTCGGTAGAATAAATGGTCTCCCAATACCCATTCAGATAAGGGCCGTGATTGTATTATTTGTTGTGTAGAAACAGCAGCACTCTCTTGAAATGCTTTTGGGAAGTTGTGTATCATAGACTCTTTTACCTTTTTAACTGAAAAGCTCCGGAACAGATAATCCAAGTTGGAGAGGGTCATGACATCACATTGCGTTATTCTAGCGGTTGCTAGGAGATTCCTTTTTGTCCATCACACAGTCCGCTATCTTAGCTTACCTGCCTGTTGACGGGCTGACTGTAGTTCGTCGCTAATGCTGCATACATTATTGCATGCACCACCAGCACTGAGAGGAGACAGTAAGAGTTTAAGCCCTTGATTAACTGACTGGTAATTCCTTGGCTTCAGCTTAATTAGGGGCAGTAATGTGTTACAGTAATAACTTTTTACTCTAACGAATAATATAACTGATTACTGTTCCAATTTGATTAATAATATTACACTTACTGATCAAAGATGGGCTGATGTTACTTCATTACTTGTATTATTCCTTTCCTATTGCTGTTATTGATCCAAATAAATATTTATGGTGATTATTAGTCCCTCTATTGGCGCAATATTTTAAAAAATCCTCCCTACCTCAGATTCAAACTGTTTTCGTCCTGAGTCTGACATCCTCTCACCAAGTTGTTGTTTACTCACCCACGCACTACGACTAAATGCTTTAGTGAGAGATATGAGAAATGGCAGAAGTGTCTAAAACATTGAATTTCTTAGCGTGGAAGTACTCCTATTACTTTAATTTGGTAGGATGAAAAAATGACAAGAATATAACCTTTTAATCTAAATTGTGCCCAATCGAGAAACAACTCTCCACTGCCAGAAACACAAGTTCCAGTCTCTTGAAGAACATGCAATAGCGACACTTCAAGACTAAACTTGCGGTGTTGGTGTATAGGCCTACGTAATGTAACGTTGAGTGAGGGCGCGCAACGTTTAAGGGTGTAACACAAAAGTAATATAACGAGTAATTTTCCCAGTGAGTAATAAGTAAATTAATGTTGTTACTGTTGAAAGAAGTAGCGCGTAATGGGTAATATAACTTTTTTTGAGAGATGACCCTGATTACGGATGTTATGCATCGAAATGTTTGCTCAACATATCTCTCTAGAATGGTAGACTGACATGAAACAAAAGATGTATCTGTCTCAGCAGACTGTATTCTCAAATCAGTTACGGTGCTTGGCTATCCCGTTTGGTTGGTATTCTCTTTACAGGTTGAGTCTACTTAATACACTGTGTGGACATATAAACATGCACCCTCACCTACATGTGAAACATTCAAACCAATGAGCTGACTGAAAGAGTATTATCTTGCCTACTTATGTTTTGAATAGTTTCCCTCAACTATGATGATTAGATTAGTTTATTAGTCACATACACAGGGTCGCAGATGTAATCGCAGGGTACAGTGAAGTTGTTATGCTCCGAGCTCCAACAGTGCAGGTCAAAAAGAGGTGAATGGTACAACAATATGAATAATATTTACAGCTGTAACAGTAATAAATGTCCATTGGGTTGTGGGGCCAGGGTAAATGGTAATGGCTGCGGAAGGGGATTGAATATCCATAGGGGGAGTAGCATGGGGGGTAAAGTTAGCTGCCTAGTTGCTGTTCAGCAGCCTGATAATCTGGGTGTATGGGTGTAGAAGCTATTGGTCAGTCTGACAGTTTTTGCCATGATACGCCTATACTGCCTGCATGTGAGTGATGGAGAGAGAATAGGCCGTGGCTCAGGTGGCCGAGGTCCTTGATGAGCTTCTTGGCCTTACTGCGACATCTGGTGCTTTAGGTATTCTGGAGGGCAGGTACTTTCGGCAGAGCATACCACCCTCTGTAGAGCCTTGCGGCCATCAGAGGTGGAGTTGCCGTACCAGACCGGGATGCAGCCCGACAGTATGCTCTCGATGGTGCTTCTGTAGAACAATTTATTCAGCCTGAGGTTAGAGTCGCCGCTGTGCCTTCGCCATGCTGTCTGTGTGGTTTAACCATTTAAGGTCATCGGAGATGTGTACGCCTAGGAACTTGTTTTTGACCGTCGCCACGGTGGTCCTGTTGATGAGGATTGGGGCATCCCCAACTTCGTTCCTCCTGAAGTCCACAATCAGCTCCTTTGTTTTGCTGACGTTGAGGGAGAGGCTGTTTACCTGCAACCACCCCTACCACCTCTGTAGACTGTCTAGTCATTGTTGGAAATCGGGCCTACTGTGTTGTCAGCAAACTTGGAGTTGGAACTGTGTGAGGGAATGTAGTTGTGGGTATACATGGAGTACAGGAGGGGACTGAGGACGCAACCTTGTGGAGCCCCCGTGTTGAGGATCAGTGTGGAGGATGTAATGTTGCCTACTTTCACCACCTGGGGGCAGCCTGTCAGGAAGTTGAGGACCCAGTAGTATAGGGAGGAGTTCACTCCCAGGGTCGTGAGCGTTGTGATGAGCTTAGAAGGCACTGGTATTGAAGGTCAAGCTGTAGTCTGAACAGTATCCACATATATGCATTCCTGTTGTCCAGGTGGGTGAGGGTACTGCAATAGCGATTGCTTCGTACGTGGATCTGTTAGGGCGGAAGGCAAATTGGAGAGGGTCGAGTGTCAGGGATGGAGGTGGTGATGTGGTCTTTGAGAAGCCTCTCAAAGCACTTAATGATAACGGAAGTGAGTGCAACGGGTCGGCAGTCTTTCGGTTCAGTTACTTTCCTTTTCTTGGGCACAGTGATGTTAGTGGATATCTTGAAGCAGGTGGGGATAACAGCCTGAGCTAATGAGATTGAACATTTCTGGAGGACGCTGCTAGAGATACTGTCTTGGCCTGCAGCATTGAAAGGGTTAACACACTTAAATGACTTGCATACGTCCTCCCTGTAGATCGTAAGCGCACAGTCCTCATTGTTGTGTACATATTTTGTTCCCATCCTCTATAAATGTTAGTGAGCTGTGAGCTTTTGCTACCCAACCTTTTTCTACGATGTCAACCATCTTCATCCATTTTGCTCACACCAATAGTTTTTCTGTCCCACAGTCATGTATTTGTAGTGAGGAAGTCAAGTCTGGGGCTATTTTCAAGCCTTGTGCATTCTTGGTGCATTCTCTAGCAAAACATTTTAGCTGTATATTGATTGCCATTTATCCATGTATTATCAATCCACTCTACATGGATAATTGAAACGTACAGTGCATTCAGAAAGTATTCAGACCCCTTGACTTCCATATTTTTTTTAACGTTATTCTAAAATGGATTAAATATATCTATTTTCTCAACTATCTACACACACTACCCCATAATGATAAAGCGAAAACAGTTTTTAGATGCCTCATTTACATAAGTATTCAGACCCTTTGCTATGAGACTCGAAATTGAGCTCAGGTGCATCCTGTTTCCATTGATCATCCTTGATGGTTCTACAAATTGATTGGAGTCCACCTGTGGTACATTCAATTGATTGCATATGATTTGGAAAGGCACACACCTGTCTATATAAGGTCCCACAGTTGACAGTGCATGTCCAAGCAAAAACCAAGCCATGAGGTCGAAGGAATTGTCTGTAGAGCTCAGACAGGATTGTGTCGAGGCACAGATCTGGGAAAGTGTACCAAAACATGTCTGCAGCATTGCAGGTCCCCAAGAACAGTGTCCTCCCTCATTCTTAAATGGAAGAAGTTTGGAACCATCAAGACTCTTCCTCGGCCAAACTGAGCAATCGGGGGAGAAGGGCCTTGGTCAGGGAGGTGACCAAGAACCTGATAATCACTCTGACAGAGCTCCTCTTTGGTGATGGGAGAACCTTCCAGAAGGACAACCATCTCTGCAGCAATCCACCAATCAGGCCTTTATGATAGTGGCCTGACAGAAGCCACTCCTCAGGAAAAGGCCTATGACAGCCCGCTTGGAGTTTGTCAAAAGCCAACCATGAGAAACAAGATTCTCTGGTCTGATGAAACCAAGATTGAACTCTTTTATCTGAATGCCAAGCGTCACGTCTGGAGGAAACATGGCACCATCCCTACGGTGAAGCATGGTGGTGGCAGCATCATGCTGTGGGGATGTTTTTCAGCGTCAGGGACAGGGAGACTAGTCAGGATCGAGGCAAAGATGAATGGATTAAAGTACAGAGATCCTTGATGAAAACCTGCTCCAGAGCACTCAGGACCTCAGACTAGGACGAAGGTTCACCTTCCAACAGGACAACAACCCTAAGCACACAGCCAAGACATCGCAGGAGTGTTTTTGGGACAAGTCTCTGAATGTCATTGAGTGACCCAGCCAAAGCCCGGACTTGAACCCAATCGAACATCTCTGGAGAGACCTGAAAATAGCTTTGCAGCAACGCTCCCCATCCAACCTGACAGAGCTTGGCAGAGAAGAAAGAGAGAAACTCCCGAAATACAGGTGTGCCAAGCTTGTAGCGTCGTACCCAAGACGACTCTAGACTAATCGTTGTCAAAGGTGCTTCAACAAAGTACTTAAGGGTCTGAATACTTATGTAAATATGTTTCAGCTTTTTATAAAATTGCTATAAATTTGAATTGTCCGTAGATTGATTAAAAAATATATTTATAATCAATTTTAGAATAAAGCTATAATTTAACAAAATGTGTAAAAATTCAAGGGGTCTGAATACTTTCTGAATGCACTGTAGTATTTAAACTACAGACTAAACTGTTGAACGCAATTGGATATTTTGGACTGTACTAATTTGCAGCTTCTGTTAATCTCACTGTCAAGCCTATATAACATTGCGCTTTGACCTCATTAACGTCTTTTAATAGCTACGATGCCCACAATGATTGAACATCAGGCTTTGCATTGACCAATATTACTGATCTGCCTCAAAGGTTGACCTCACTGGTCGGCCTTATAAGCTCACCTAACTGATCAGCCTCAGGTTATCGATTGCACTCACATGCTTGCCATCCTCATCTGATACCTACAATGGGCATTTGTTATGTATATTGTCTAACATCCATTTACTCTGCTCTACCCTGCCCCTCCAGAAATACAGGCACCACGATGAGGACACATTCCCCCAGGAGCAGAGCTCCCCCCAGCTCACTGATGAGGTCCCTGGCCCCGAGCTGGTCCAGGTGGCCGAGAAGAACCTTTCCCAGATTGAGAATGTCCACGGCTACGTGGGCCACGCGCACATCTCACCCATGAAGGTAGGATGGACACCTTCACACGGCGGACACACACACACACTTTACCACACTTGTTTATTTATTTTGCATTCACATTCACAAACAATTTCATATACATTAAATGCATTTTCATACAAAAGTAGGGTGGGAGAGAATTTTATCATATCATATGTTGCCCATATTGCCCTCATTCGCTTCATTGTGAAACTGTGTACAAGAATCACAATCACACATGGTGCCTTGCAAAAGTATTTAGTCCCTTGGATTTCATCACATTTTGTGTTCCGAAGTGGAATTAAAATGTATTTAATTGTAATTTTTTTGTCAACAATCTACACAAAACTGTCAGTGGAAGAAAAATGCAAATATTTTTTAAAGATTAAGACTAATTAAATAACTAAAATAGTAATTGCATAAGTATAGCTCTCTGAGTCAGTACATGTTAGAAACACCTTTTGACATTGATTACAGCTGTGAGTCTTCTTGGGTATGTCTAATGGCACAACACTTCACTACCTGTGTAATGAGGGAGAGCTCGGTTTGTTTGGGAAAGTTTGGAAAGTCTATTGAAAAACTTTAGTTACTTTGATCAGTTGCTGGAACCGCTACTATCTGTACAGTGGTTCCTCTTTGAAAAGTTGCGAGTTTATACCTTGGGACTTAAGAGGTACCCCTTGTCATGGCTTGTCAGTCCACCTGGCCGTGCTGCTGCTCCAGTTTCAACTGACCTGAGCCCTAGGACCATGCCCCAGGACTACCTGACATGATGACTCCTTGCTGTCCTCAGTCCACCTGACTGTGCTGCTGCTCCAGTTTCAACTCTTCTGCCCTATTATTATTCGACCATGCTGGTCATTTATGAACATCTTGGCCATGTTCTGTTATAATCTCCACCCGGCACAGCCAGAAGAGTACTGGCCACCCCACATAGCCTGGTTTCTTCCTAGGTTTTGGCCTTTCTAGGGAGTTTTTCCTAGCCACCGTGCTTCTACACCCTGCATTGCTTGCTGTTTGGGGTTTTAGGCTAGGTTTCTGTACAGCACTTTGAGATATCAGCTGATGTACGAAGGGCTATATAAATAAATTTGATTTGATTTGATGGCTTCACTGCTCCAGACCACCACTAGGGGGAGTTAGAGCACTCATTATGCATTTGGGTCCCAAGGTTTTTATGACCAATCAGTGGTTCCAATGATGAATTTGTTGCGAGCCACCTCTCCCTGGTGACTTTCTTCAGCTAAGATGGCTGATAAAACATTACGGGGAGGCAAATGTAAGTAGTTATAACATAACGAGTCAAGCAAAAAAAATAAAAAATTGAGAGGAATATGACAGACAAATATTAGTGCATATTTTTTGGTCATAAATTTAATTGACAGAAATTGCTATTTTGCTTGTTTTCCCCTGTCATATCCAATGCCAGGTGTATCAAACTCCACTCTGTGAATGATGCTGTATCTGCATGTATATATTACAATTATACACTTCAACAGTGTTTACCATTCCTTCTCTTGGGAAATCAATGATTACACATTGTAACTATGCAATAGACTAGAAACATGATTTAGTAATTCATATTTACAGAATAAAAAAACGTATATCCTGCCAGCACGCCCACAAGTGTGCTGATTGACGCGTGGAAGGGAGCGAAGTATGAGAGAGTCTGGATTGTTACTCCTATTTGCTCTGAGACCTGCATAATAATTTAATGAAACAAGCAGGGAGCAGGTTACGAACCCTGTGCCCAAATGTATTAATTGGGGTTGGAACCGATTGTGGCTGAAAACACTATCTATTGGAATCTTTAACATGTGGAAAGGGGGAAGAGGTATTATTAGTTTTTCACAAGCATAGCAGGATGGGCTACTAGCAAAACAATAGACTATTCAACCTTTAGTGAAGAACTAATAGCCGAGCTAGGTGTGAAACCCCCCTCCAACTTGCAACAAATCATTTGTATCCATCTTTCCACATGTATCTACCTACACACAGTTAATGTTCTGAAAAAAATTATATAAGTTTACATACACCTTAGCCAAATACATTTAAACTCAGTTTTTCACAATTCCTGACATTCAACCCTAGTAAAAATTCCCTGTCTTAGGTCAGTTAGGATCACCACTATATTTTAAGAATGTGAAATGTCAGAATAATATAGAATTATTTATTTCAGCCTTTTTTCATTCATCACATTCCCAGTGGGTCAGAAGTTTACATACACGCAATTAGTATTTGGTAGCATTGCCTTGAAATGGTTTAACTTGGGTCAAATGTTTTGGGTAGCCTTCCACAAGCTTCCCACAATAAGTTGGGTGAATTTTGGCCCATTCCTCCTGTCAGAGCTGGTGTAACTGAGCCAGGTCTGTAGGCCTCCTTGCTCGCACATGCTTTTTCAGTTCTGCCCACAATTTTTCTATAGGATTGAGGTCAGGGCTTTGTGATGGCCACTCCAAGACTTTGTTGTCCTTAAAGCCATTTTGCCACAACTTTGGAAGTGTGCTTGGGGTCATTGTCCATTTGGAAGACCCATTTGCGACCAAGCATTAACTTCCTGACTGATGTTTTGAGATGTTGCTTCAATATATCCACATAATATTTGTTCTTCATGAAGCTATCTATTTTGTGAAGTTCACCAGTCCCTCTTGCAGCAAAGCAAACAACATGATGCTGCCATCCCTGTGCTTTACGATTGGGATGGTGTTCTTCGGCTTGCAAGCCGACACCCTTTTCCTCCAAACATAACGATGGTCATTATTGCCAAACAGTTCTATTTATGTTTCATCAGACCAGAGGACAATTCTCTAAAAAGTATGATGGTTGTCCCCATGTGCAGTTGCAAACCGTAGTCTGGCTTTTTTAATCTCGGTTTTGTAGCATTGGCTTCTTCCTTTGCTGAGTGGCCTTTCAGCTAATGTCAATAAAGGACTCATTTTACAGTGGATATATATACTTTTGTACCGGTTTCCTCCAGCATCTTCACAAGGTCCTTTGCTGCTGTTCTGGGATTGATTTGCACTTTTCGCACCAAAGCACGTTCATCTCTAGGAGACAGAACGCTTCTCCTTCCTGAGCGGTATGACGGCTGCGTGGTCCCATGGTGTTTATACTTGCATACTATTGTTTGTACAGATGAATGTGGTACATTCTCAGGCGTTTGGAAATTGCTCCCAAGGATGAACCAGACTTGTGGAGCCCTACAATTTTTTTTCTGGGGTCTTGGCTGATTTCTTTTGATTTTCCCATGATGTCAAGCAAAGAGGCACTGAGTTTGAAGGTAGGCCTTGTCATACATACACAGGTACACCTCCAATTGACTCAAATGATGTCAATTAGCCTATCAGAAGCTTCTAAATCTATGACATAATTTTCTGGAATTTTCCAAGTTTAACGGCACAGTCAACTTAGTGTATGTACACTTCTGACCCACTAGAATTGTGATACTGTGAAATAATCTGTCTGTTAACAATTGCTGGAAACATTACTTGTCATGCACCAAGTAGATGTTCTAACCGACTTACCAAAACTATAGTTTGTGAACAAGAAATTTGTGTTGTGATTGAAAAATGAGTTTTTATGTATGTAAACTTCTGACTTCAACTGTATATCTATGGTTCAAATTCAGGATGTATCACATCCGACCGTGATTGGGAGTGCCATAGGGCGGCGCACAATTGGCCCAGCGGGTTTGGCCGGGTTAGACCTTCATTAGCCGGGGTAGGCTGGTGCTGAAAATATTGCCAGCTTGTAATGCAAGTGTTGCACACCAGCAGATGGAGATAACCTACACCAGTCGAGCAATTCATTTCAACAATCAACCTCATTTTAATTTGACTTTACAATGAGGGCTTAATTGGAGTCTATTTCTTCTGAGCCTAGACCTATATAAAATAACTGTGTATATACACACTGCTCAACTAAATAAAGGGAACACTAAAATAACGCATCCTAGATCTGAATGAATGAAATATTCTTAAATACTTTTTTCTTTACATATTTGAATGTGCTGACACCAAAATCACACAAAAATGATCAATGGAAATCAAATGTATCAACCCATGGAGGTCTGGATTTGGAGTCACACTCAAAATTGAAGTGGAAAACCCCACTACAGGCTGATCCTACTTTGATGTAATGTCCTTAAAACAAGTCAAAATGATGCTCCGTAGTGTGTGTGGCCTCCACGTGCCTGTATGGCCTCCCTACAATGCCTGGGCATGCTCCTGATGAGGTGGCGGATGGTCTCCTGAGGGATCTCCGCCCAGACCTGGACTAAAGCATCCGCCAACTCCTGGACAGTCTGTGGTGCGACGTGGCTTTGGTGGATGGAGCGAGACATGATGTCCCAGATGTGCTCAATTGGAATCAGGTCTGGGGAACGGGCGGGCCAGTCCATAGCATCAATGCCTTCCTCTTGCAGGAACTGCTGACACACTGCAGCCACATGAGGTCTAGCATTGTCTTGACACAGACGCAGCAAACCTTCTTGCCACAGCTCGCATTGATGTTCCATCCTGGATGAGCTGCACTACCTGAGCCACTTCTGTGGGTTGTAGAACCCCGTCTCATGCTACCACTAGAGTGAATGCACCGCCAGCATTCAAAAGTGACCAAAACATCAGCCAGGAAGCATAGGAACTGAGAAGTGGTCTGTAGTCCCCACCTGCAGAACCACTTGCTAATGTGTCTTGCTAATTGCCTATAATTTCCACCTGTTGTCTATTCCATTTGCACAACAGCATGTGAACTTTATTGTCAATCAGTGTTGCTTCCTAAGTGGACAGTTTGATTTCACAGAAGTGTGATTGACTTGGAGTTACATTGTGTTTAAGTGTTCTCATTATTTTTTTGTGCAGTATATATACACACACGGGACACGATAAGACGAGGACAAAGGACGTCTGACTGCTGTGCCATCTTGGTATTTGATGTTCAGAATCAGAATGTACAGAAATGCGGATGTTTATATAAACTACATTTTAGTCGCACTTCCACTCAGCTCCACGACCACAGGTAAAACCTGAATCCCAAAAAACATTTCCACTGCATTTCAGCCCTGCCACAAAAGGACCAGCTGACATCATGTCAGTGACTCTTTAACACAGGTGTGAGTGTTGACGAGGACAAGGCTGGAGATCATTCTGTCATGCGGATTAAGTTCGAATAACAGACTGGAAGCTTCAAAAGGAGGGTGGTGCTTGGAATCATTGTTCTTCCTCTGTCAACCATGGTTACCTGCAAGGAAACACTTGCCGCCATCATTGCTTTGCACAAAAAGGGCTTCACAGGCAAAGATATTGCTGCCAGTAAGATTGCACCTAAATCAACCATTTATCGGATCATCAAGAAATTCAAAGAGAGCGTATCAGGGCGCCCAAGAAAGTCCAGCAAGCGCCAGGACCGTCTCCTAAAGTTGATTCAGCTGTGGGATCGGGACACCACCAGTACAGAGCTTGCTCAGGAATGGCAGCAGGCAGGTGTGAGTACATCTGCACGCACAATGAGGCGAAGACCTTTGGAAGATGGCCTGGTGTCAAGAAGGGCAGCAAAGAAGCCACTTCTCTCCAGGAAAAACATCAGGGACAGACTGATATTCTGCAAAAGGTACAAGGATTGGACTGCTGGGGATTGGGGTAAAGTCATTTTCTTTGATGAATCCCCTTTCCGATTGTTTGGGGCATCCGGAAAAAGCTTGTCCGGAGAAGACAAGGTGAGCGCTACCATCAGTCCTGTGTCATGCCAACAGTGTAAAGCATCCTGAGGCCAATTGAGTGGGCTCTCACACAATTTTAAGAACACAGCCATGAATAAAGAATGGTACCAACATATCCTCTGAGAGCGACTTCTTCTCCCAACCATCCAGGAACAGTTAGGTGACGAACAATGCCTTTTCCAGCATGAGCACCTTGCCTTAAGGCAAAAGTGATAACTAAGTGGCTTGGGGAACAAAACATAAATATTTTGGGTCCATGGCCAGGAAACATCCCAGGACCTTAATCCCATTGAGAACTTGTGGTCAATCCTCAAGAGGCAGGTGGACAAACAAAATCCCACAAATTCTGACAAACTCCAAGCCTTGATTATGAAATAATGGGCTGCCATCAGTGTGGCCCAGAAGTTAATTGACAGCATGCCAGAGCGGATTGCAGAGGTTTTGAGAGAGAAGGGTAAATACTATTGACTCTTTGCATCAACTTCATGTAATTGTCAATAAAAGCCTTTGATACTTGTGAAATTCTTGTAATTATACTTCAGTATTCCATAGTAACATTTGACATCTACATGTAGAGACGAACAAAAATATTTTTAGATATACTGTAGGCCTACCGAAGTTGTTGTAGGGCTTTTATTTTACTACATATTGGTCTACTTACTCTGCTGGCGTCTTGACCCAGTGTATGCCGTCATTTGCAACGCAAACCCGGGCGGCAGTGTGTTTTGGGTTATTGTCTGCCTGGGCTTGCAGGACGCAAAGTTCTTTGTTTGTCAGATGAATCATTGGGTCAAAACTACAGAACAGTACAAAACAAGCGAATGAACACACGTGGTTAATGTTCTGATAATATTTATTTTTATATATATAATTTCTTACCGAGCCTTTCCATAAGTCCACGCAAGTTTCATCAACTGTCTTCTTACTGTAATTAGAATGATGTTGATGTCATGCCGTGATGCCAGTTGATTACAGATTGCCTTAGCTGATCGCTCGTTATCTTCATTCATCAGGGAGTCGATGGCTTGAATAGTCTCGATTGAAATGAAATACAATGTGAAAATGTGCAGCATAAGGTAAAGACGAGCAGTCGATTTATTTAAGCATTTTTAGTATTATTAGGCCTACAATTAAAGTATCGTAGCCTACTGTACCTGTTCATCTTCCTGGTCTTTCGAGTTCGGCGTAAAACAGGCATCTGAGGATAGTGTTTGCGAATAGCACTGTCCGCGACACAAATCCCCAAGTCTACCAGTTTAAAAAAAAATGTCTACAGTAGATTTTCCGTTCCTCCTGAAAGCACTAATCTGCTCACTTAAATGAATAGAGATCCTGGTCACGGTGCTACAGTATAATCAAAGTGAGGACAATCTGCAATCTGCTGTATACTTATAGCTTATTGTAACCTGAAAGTCACGCCTTTCCTCACCCCGCCCAAAACACCACCCTTCACACAGTTACCATTAAAAAAACGAGCTGTTAAAATAAAAATAAAAAAATCACATTACGACCAAAGAGAACAGACACAATGGACGTTGTTTTCATCAAGCCAGCTTCTTTCTATGGTGCTATCCGTTCCAAGGTTAGAACTGTAACCACCAGAGGACTTGAAAATGAGCTGGAGCTGAGAGGATCACCAAAACTGAAGGTATTTTGGTGTCATAGCATTTTATATAGAAAAAGAAAAGGTATATAGCCAATCAATGTGTAGGCATACTGTAAAATAAAATTGATAATTGTGTACTAAAAACCTGACTGTTTTTGCAGAACTGGTTACCAATGTAATTAGAAGAGTACAAATAATTGTTTTGTTATACCTGTGGTATATGGTCTAACATACTACTGATATCAGCCAATCAGCATTCAGGGCTCGAACCATCCACCTTATAATTACAAATAATTTGTATACTGCAAATTAACTACAAGAACCCCAAACAGATATGTTTGACTAAAACAGTCATTTTAAACCTAGCTTACATTTGTATACGACCACATCTCTTTTATGCGTGGGAATACTTGGGAACAGATTTCTAAAATTCAAATTACTACGAGCTCATTTCCACAATGGAAAAATAAATACAAAACGCGCATGCCAAATTTGTCATGCGTGTCACCAGTTGAGGAACCCTGCCGTATGTGATGTAAACAGAGATCTACTTTCTTGGGGACCTGAGTTGACTGGTTTTCATCAAGCTGTCTGCTCAAGAGAAAGCTTTTCACTGTAACCGGTGCCTGTAATTGGATTCAGATTATTAATCAACCTACCAGGGTGTTTACAAACACTACAAGAAGATGATCATCCACATGATCACAATATAGTGGCTTTATCCAGGAAAGCCGAAGTTCCACAAGCTGGCCTAAAATAGTATATAAGAGCTCATACAAAAGATTTTGCTGTGATTGATGTGGATTATGTTACAAATATTTGTTGGTTTGTGGTTAAGCAGCACTTGATGAATTTATGAAATTGCTTCTTCCAATTACTGATAAACATGCACCTGTTAACTGATTGACTTTGGTCTGCAGCATTTTGAGTATAACCTTGTTACTTTGAGTAACGTTCAACAAAACTGCCTGAATGTTATCAGGCTGAGCGCACCTGTTTGTACATAACACGTCAGATTTATCTAGTTTGGTGTGGACATCGTATTTAGTTTTGCCTATATAGAGTTATTCCTGTAGCATATGATTTTGTTCCTGTAGAAGATGATTTTGTTGAAGATTTTGTGCTTGTTCATCGTCACATGTTTTTGAAATTACATTTAATTGTTCAGTTTTCAACCGCAGTTCCATAGCTAGCAGAATTTTTCCCTTTTCTGCATTTGTCATTGGTTTCCCGGTTCTCTCCACCTGTCCCTTTATGTCTACTGTTACCTGCTTGTGCTTCAGCTGTGAACTGCGGTATTAGACTGATGCCCATTTCGGATGGCAAGACATCAGGGCTAGATTGGAGAGAACCTTTACGAGGTGGTTGATTTTGGAGAGCGTTGTTTGGTCTGTGATAGGACGTTTTTTTTCACACATAGCTCGGCTATTAGGCTGTTCTTTAGTGAAGGTTGAATAGTCTATTGTTCAGCTATTAGCCCCCCCCCCCAACTTGCAACAAATGGTTGTTACTCCTATCACGTTCCTCGCACTTTTCCACGCGTCATTCTCCGCCTGAGTGGCTTGCTTTTGCGTCTGCTGGCAGGATATAGCAGCACCTTCGGTTGTGCGTCAAGAATTCTGCGTAGCAAGTTTGTATGAAGGTCTGGTTATTCACAGGCAAATTGTTATATGCTATGGAGGTACATTTGTGTCTTGTTGAGAGCAAAACTTTTTTATTTTCCATCCAAAAAATTGTTCTGAAAGCAAAAACGAGGCTATCAAATATTTTGTAATAGTGCGCAAAACTTTATCCATTTTATTCCCAAAATATTTCGAGAACAAAAAATGTATTTGAAAACAAAATTTCGTTATCAACCACCCTCCATTTTAGCCATTTTTTGAGTGTCAGTTTGGCAACAACCAAAACTGTTCAGCCTTTCTTTCCGACACAAAGGAAGTCATAGTGGACACCTACGAAGGACTATGTGATGATGGCATCTTTGGTAAGCAGTACTGGGCGTTCTTCCGTCCAACTTCTACATAGTTAGTAGTTAGCTCCTATGATTCAGTGTCGGTTCATAACATACTACTATATTACATAAATACATGCAAACGTTGAATAATAGATCATGCAATTATTATTATCAAGCTAACCAAAAACATTTGGCCTCGAACGCCTATTCTCGCCTTTTTCAGGTGAATTAATCTAACTTTCTTTCATTGCAACTCATAAGCAGGCCATGTCCTATTTGTTTCATAGTCGATATGTAATCATATTTTATGACTAACGGTTAGCTTTTTTTAACAGAAGGATGAAAGAACACTGTCTGTCAGGGAATGCTATTCTGATATGTTAGATGAAGAGTTAGACCAGAAAGTCAGGGCCATGAAGGCCAGGATGCCTCATGGGGGCTTTAAAACGGTCAAAGGAAGTCTCCAAGCAATGGGCTATTGTGTACAATGGCGAAGAGTTACAGAGTCTATGCAGCGTGTAGATGGTGCAGGTATCATTGCCAGAATGATCCAGCTTCGTTACATTGCTTGGCAAAAATACTCTGTTCCTGCTCCCCTGTCTGTCGTCCACACTGATACAAATCATACATGTATAATGTCTCCATCTAATCTAAGAAGTTATTTATTCTTAATTATTTGTAGACAAATTTTCAATGATGTATGAAATTGGAGTTGTTCTTGATCAACTGGTAATACATAAATAATGAAGCAGGTTAATAGGTTAAACATTTCACTTTTAATTCCAATGCTTTTTTTCCAAGATACAACATTGTCATCTTGGGCAGTATTGATTACATTTTCAAGGAAGGTAAGTATATTATTTTGTATGCATATTGCATATTTCCCATCACATAATGAACAACCACAATACCAGTCTGGTGTTAAGCTTTCCGTGCTGTATTGACGTATCCTGAAAATGACATCTGCTGCTTTAGATTGAACGGTCAGTTATTGTTTTCATATCTACAAAAAATGTTTTTTTTACGTTCAGAGTGCGAGCTGATCAAGGGGTTGAAAATGTAGATATGGCCAGATGTATGTTCAATGTCCGAGAAACAGGATGGCAAAACTGTCCATAACCAGAGGTAATTAAAATGTTCTGTGTTCTTTTTCTCTCTTCCTCTCTGCCTGCCTTGATGTACTTGGAACCTGTCTCACATGCATTAATTGTAATATAATATTACATTTATATTTATAATGCATGTATTATGTATTTATTACACCTGGATATTGAACTTTCAATAAAGCTTTTCACATTCTCCACTGGTTGAAATGAAGTATCTCATTGAAATACTACACCTATCCTTTGTCCTTTAATGCAGATGAAGGGTTAGATATGCATAGGAAGTGTACTGTTTTGTTTCTGTATATATGAATAACAAATCAGTTTTTACTTAAATCATGATTCTAGTCTATTACATAGTTACCATGTGTAATCATTGATGGAGCAGGAGTGGTAAACACTGTTGAAGTGTATAATTGTAATGCATACATGCAGACACAGCATCATTCAAATAATGGAGTTTGATACACCTAGTATTGGATATGACTGAAAAAGAACGTCTCAGATTCATACCTGAACCGCACCTTTATTTGCCAAGGAAGAGTATATATTCAATGTGGGGATCTCGTGTGGTAATAACTACAGTACATGTTTATAGGACTTGCATCCTTGGCACAATAGTTATTTTATTCTACTCAATCCATTGGCTTCATTAATGCCATTCATACTTGAAGTCGATACAACAACTATGATGGCTGAGGTTCATAGGTTCTGAACTAATATTCATACCAAACATTTTAGGGTCCATACACAAGATCAGCAACATACTGTTTTGTTATTTTTAAAATAAAATAAAATAAAATTAATAAAAGCTATCAGGCACCTAAGCTAACTTGCTAGCTACTACCAGACACAAATGAGAGAACGGCCCACTGAACATTACTTACCCTACCAGAGCTGGTTAGGCTGTTATGTTATCCAGTGCATTGGTGACTGTCATTGTCTGTTCGTAAATTCGGAGCGTTTCGGCTCTTGGAGCATTCAAGCACTCACTGGACTCTGGCCGAGGAGTTAGGGTAGATCCGAGCGTTCTGACCTCACAATGCCAGTCAAGCACCCAAGCTAACTGGCTAACATTGGCTAGCTTACTAGCTACTTTCAGACACATAATGAGAGAACACCCCACTCTGACCATTTTACTCACCCTAGCAGAGCTGGTTAGGCTGTTTTCATGTTATGCAGAGCATTGGTGACTAACTGTGCTGCTGGCAACAATTTAATAATGCTTATTTTCCGACATTTACTGACACCGGCCATATTCAACGGTGGTTGAGCGTTCGTAAATTCATCAGTTATTCTGTGCTCTGGCTAGCTCGTGTGTTTTTTGTTATGAAATGTAGATAGCTAGCTATGTAAACAATGAACCATAATCCCAACTCATGAAGTTACTACCCTGCATGAATCTGCAGGTAGCTAAGAAACTACGTTCAATGTTAGCTAGCTAACATTAGGCTATAATTAGTCAAGCAAACGGATCTGAGATACAAATAAGATCATACACGTAACTTTAGCTAGCGAGCCAGCCCGCTGATGTTAGCTAGCTAACACTACAATTTAACTTGACATTAGGCTTATTCAGTTTTGCTACATGGTGCAATAAAAAAAAGCTGCGTTTGAGAGGATTACCTAGACATAATGACCAGTCCAACCCACTCATTATCTCAACCAATCATGGCTAGCGGGAAGGTTGCTGTAATTTTCTATAGCTAAACCAACTAGCCTCTTAATTTTAACAGTTGTATTTACAGATGGCATACATGTTTGTTATTAAGGCACATGAAAGTTAACATGTTCGAGAAGGCATTTCTGCCCAAAAACGAATTTTGATAGAAAGCCAGCATCCCGGAGTCGCCTCTTCACTGTTTACGTTGAGACTGGTGTTTTGTGGGTACTATTTAATGAAGCTGCGACTTGAGGCGTCTGTTTCTCACTCTAATGTACTTGTCCTCTTGCTCAGTTGTGCACCGGGGCCTCCCACTCCTCTTTATATTCTGGTAAGAGACAGTTTGCTCTGTTCTGTGAAGGGAGTAGTACACAGCGTTGTACGAGATCTTCAGTTTCTTGGCAATTTCTCGCATGGAATAGCCTTCATTTCTCAGAACAAGAATAGACTGACGAGTTTCGGAAGGTCGATTTTGAGCCTGTAATCGAACCCACAAATGCTGATGCTCCAGATACTCAACTAGTCTGAAGGTCAGTTTTATTGCTTCTTTAATCAGGACAACAGTTTTCAGCTGTGCTAACATAATTGCACAGTGTTTTTCTAATGATCAATTATCCTTTTAAAATGATACTCTTGGATTAGCTAACACAACATGCCATTGGAGAACAGGAGTGATGGTTGCTGATAATGGGCCTCTGTACGCCTATGTAGATATTATATAAAGTATTTGCCATTTCCAGCTACAGTAGTCATTTACAACATTAACAATGTCTATACTGTATTTCTGATCAATTTGATGTTATTTTAATGGACAATTTTTTTATATTTTCTTTCAAACAAGGACATTTCTAAGTAACCCCAAAATTTTGAATTGTGTGTGTGTGTGTGTGTGAAAAGCATTCCAAGTGAAGCTAGTTGAGAGAATGCCAAGAGTGTGCAAAGCTGTCAAGGCAAAGGGTGGCTACTTTGAAGAATCTAAAATATGTTTTGATTTGTTTAACGCATGTTTGGTTACTACATGATTCCATATGTGTTATTTCATAGTTTTGATGTCTTCACTGTTTTACAATGTAGAAAATTGTACAAATAAATTAAAACTCTTGAATGATATGTGTGTGTCTAGATTTATCCACACACTGGACTCTGACATTGCTTCTCCTAATATTTATATATTTCTTAATTCCGTTATTTTACTTTTAGATTGTTGTGTATTGCTAGATATTACTGCACTGTTAAGCTAGGAACACAGGCTTTTCACTACACCTGCAATAACATCTGCTAAATATGTGTATGCGACCAGTCGAATTTGATTTTAAAATTTTGCCATAGATTTCAAGCAGATTTAAGTCAACTGCAGCTTGGCCACTCAGGAACTCCATTGTAGATTTGGCCTTTTGTTGTAGGTTATTGTCCTGCTAACAGGTGAATTCCTTTCCCAGTTTCTGGTGTAAAGCAGACTGTTTATTTTATCCTGAAAAAAATCCCCTTTATTTGCCAATGTCAAGCATACCAATACCATGATGCAGCCACCACCATACTTGAAAATAAGGAAGCAGTTACTCAGTGATGTGTTCGATTTGTTAAAGCTGCAATATGTAACTTTTGGGTGATATAAATGTAAGTTATTGATCTGCAATTATCATTGAAAGCAATTCTAAGAATCGGTAGATCTTTTCTACGTGCACCATTTCTCTGCTTCCCCTTAAGTTTTGTTTTTGCATCTTTTAATTTAGTTTTTTACACCAGTTCAAACAATGCAATATTTTTGCTTGTTGAAAAGATATTTCACAGCAGTTTAGATGGTACAATGATTCTCTACACTGGATTGTTTTGTCACACAAACTGAAATTAGGCTAACTATTAGAATTTTAGCAAACCAGAAATGGTTGAGGGATTTCTGCATATTGCACCTTTAAGCTAATTTTTACTTCTGAACTAATTTAAGGTAGCCTAAACAAAAGGGTCTGAATACTTATTTAACGACTATTTAGTTATGAATTTTTAATATTTTTACTTTGACAGAGTATTTTGTGTGGATTATTGACAAACCTATTTGAATCCCATTTTGTAACAATAAAATGTGAAATCCATAAATACTTTGTCAAGGCACTGTACATGTACTAATACATACTTGTCTTCGCTCATGTTCACATGTGAGATTCCCCTGCAGTGCATTAAACCAGACCGACATCATCCAACTTCCTAAAACTCAATTTTAAGTTGCAACATAGTCATAGTTTGAACATATTTTGAATATCAGCCTTCGCATCCATAGTGCCATTCATGAATTTGAGTTACATTTCCGCAGACCAATCCGCCAATCAGCTTTATACCAAACCAAGTTGATGGGGTTGCCGCTGGGCAGAAACACCCTCACAATTATGGCTTTAAAAACTACATTCTAAACTTATTCTGTTTAGTCTTGATATTTATTGCCAAAAATAAATAGGTGACCGACCAGCTCAATTCGGTCTTGTGTAGCAAAATTTGAAATGGTGTTTTTTACATTGGGTGAAAGTAGAGACTCGGAGCTAGAAAATGGAATACCATACAATACAGTTGAGGAACAATGGGAAAGTAATACTGCTTTGAAAGTTGCTAAACTTGTAACCCCACTTTTGAGAACCTACTGGAGAGCTCTTCTTTGTCTACACCCATTCAGCATCACACCCTCTCAGGCCTTAGCCCCACCCATCTCTTTAAGGATTCATATGTGAGGCCATGTACTAAACAACCAAAGATTTCAAGACTAAATGCTGGTTTATACTACATCTATCAACAATTGTCTCAGTGACATGAACATTCTATTGCCGTCCGACATGAAACTTGTCATCAAGTTTAAACACACAAACTACAGGCTGCATGACATCAGCAGCCTGGTGGTCCAAAATAGCATAAGTTATGTATTTTATAACTTGGACAAGGATTTTAGGATTTGGACACTGTCTCGTTGGCCTAACGTTATTTCCTAATTTGACTTTGGTGCAAGTCATGTTCTTCAAATTACCGTCTCTGGTCAACACACACTAAATCAAATCAAATCTGAGTTTGTCACATGCACAGGATACAGAAGGTTCAGTGAAATGGTTACCTGCATAGTGGAGTCTTTTGTTTAGACGTAGCTAGCTAAACAATTAACCATAATCCCAGCTCATAACGTTACTGCCCTGCATGAATCTGCAGGTAGCTAACAACCAGGTTCAATGTTATCTAGCCAGCATTAGGCTATAACTAGCAATGCAAATGGCTCTGAGATACAATAATATTACTACACAGATCATACATGTAATGTTAGCTAGCCAGCCAACTAGCGAACACTACGCTTTAACTTGAAATGAAAATGACTTTCTGACAAAATTATAAACGTATGAAATCTGAAATTGTAGCTAGCTAGACTATTTTACCTGTATATATGGATGGACGCTTCTCCCCTCTGTCATGGATACCATGGTTCCTTTAGTTTTAAGATGTAATCTGGAGCAGGTGTTTTAAACAACAGCCTTCTGTGTGTTCTCTTTTCGACTCCCTTTTCATATTTGCAATCAAACGGCAGAATTTTGTTAATCTCTTGATCATTCTTCTTATCATTCTCTAATTCCACTGGGCATTCCACTGATTTCAAAACTCGGAGGGAGAGAAACACTTTTGCAGTTCTACTACCTGATATCTTTCAAAAAAGCAGCATTAAAAAGGCTTGCCGACACATACTGACCAGCTCATCTTATAGACAGAAGTGTGCTACATTGCAAACCAATCCGAACTCATCTCTCGGCATGTCCAGCCCACCCATTATCTCAGCCAATCATGGCTAGCGGGAATATTCCGGTCTTTTTCCGTGGTTAAAACAACTAGGCTCGTAACTTAACAATTGTATTCGTATTTACAGATGGCATGCAAGTTTGTTATTAAGACACATGAAGGCATTTCTGCCAAAAAATGCATTTTGAATAAAAACAAAGTTTACATTCAAATGCCTCCTGTGAAGTAGTGATGCGCGACATATGCCTAGTTTCCTGAAACAAGTCACATGTTATTTCCAAATTGAGCAAAATTACAAGAAAAACTATCCAAAAGTGTTCAAGTTAATTGTCGATTCGTTTTATAGTTTGTACATCGTCACATATTTGGGCATGTGTCTTCAGCTCCTACCTTATGCATTGACATTGAAAAATGTTAACTGAAGCATCAAGCTAGAGTTTCTGCATCATTTGCCCAATTCCAGCCATATAACAATTGCTGTAGCATCTATTGACACTATTTATTGCCCTGTCCTTTTTTGTAGCTCAAGATTTGCCCTCGCTTAGCATAAGTTGCTATGACCTGAATGTTCTTCATCTGCTCTGGGTGTTTTAGTGTAGTCTCTTTGTAATTTTATCACCATAATTTGGAGCACGACTTAGACCTGGAGGTGCAATGGCTGCTTGATGGCATCCTAGGCCTGTAAGCCTTTAACAATGATACTATATAATGTTTGGACTCAGTTTAACTTAACATCCATGGTAGCATAATTTACTATTGTATGCCCCTGTTCCCCTTAGGCACTTACAGCAGATTTCTTTATTTAACCTTTTAACTTGGCAAGTCAGTTAAGAACAAATTCTTATTTACAATGACGGCCTACACCGGGCCAATTGTGCGCCGCCCTATGGAACTCCCAATCACGGCCTGTTGTGATACAGCCAGGAATCAAACCAGGTAGTCTGTAGTGACGCCTCAAGCACCGAGATGCAGTGTCTTATACCTCTGCGCGACTCAGAAGCCCAAAGGATTGGATAGGTATAAGCCAGTATGGCAAAGAAAACAACTTAATCTGTATGAAGGACGCGTGCAACTCCTACCATATTGCTTATACCTATATTATTCTTTCAAATCTACATGAAGTGCATGGATAAGGCAAGGGGTTGTTTCTGGACTGGGCCATAGTCACTTTACCTGCTGGTTCAAGACTAGAGCCATTACGTTGTTTCCACCATATTGTCATCTATTGAATTGTTTGCACATTTCTGCCTCCAGTTTAAAGCATTGATCGCTGTTAAATGGTCCTGTTTCTTGCTCATAAGGTTTACAGTCTGTCTTTGATATCATACAGATGAACTGTTGATCATGCATCTTATCATACATTGCATTGTCCACTCCTGTTGGCTGAGCCAGTGGTGGCGACAGTGAAGTAATTTTGTCATAAACATACATAGCCTGGTCAGAAATTGTTATGGCAGGTGTGTCATGCCATGTTTTAATGACCCATTGTGAGAAAAAAACTTGCCCATGCGTTTAAAGAAACCTTTGTTATGAGTCTGCTCAGACAACACTCTTGGGTGTTTATTCAATATGCTGTTACAATGCTCAGTGTTTTGTCTAGAATTGTCAAAGGAGTTAAAAAGTGACTTGATGTTTTGTCTAGAGCTCAACAGTTCTATGCCATTTCTTGTAAACTCTACATTGTCTAAGGTTAATAACGGTACAATCAATAATAGTTCTGGAGAGCTTATGGGTTAGCCAGTATTTATTATTGCCTTGTTCTGACTGAGTTAATTAAAGTAGACTAATTGCTTAAAGTTAAATCGGTGTTGCTCAACGTACAGTGCATTTGAAAAGTATTCTGACCCTTTCACTTTTTTACACATTTTGGAACAGCCTTATTCTAAAATGGATTTGAATGTCCCTCATCAATCTACACACAACCCCATAATGACAAAACAAAGTTTTTTGAATTTTTTGCAAATTTATAAAACAATTAAAAACTTAGCACATTTACATAAGTATTCAGACTCTTTACTCAGTACTTTGTTGAAGCACCTTTGGCAGCAATTTCAGCCTCAAGTCTTCTTGGGTATGACGCTACAAGCTTGGTACACCTGTATTTGGGGAGTTTCTCCCATTCTTCTCTGCAGATCCTCTCAAGCTCTGTCAGGTTGGATAGCTATTTTCAGGTTCAAGTTCGGGCTCTGGCTGGGCCACTCAATGACATTCAGAAACCTGTCCCGAAGCCACTCCTGCATTCTTGGCTGTCTGCTTAGGGTCGTTTTCCTGTTGGAAGGTGGACCTTCGCCGCAGTCTGAAGGTCCACCTTCAAGGACCTCTGTACTTTAAACTGTTCATCTTTGCATCAATCCTGACTAGTCTCCCAGTCCCTGCTGCTGAAAAACATCCCCACAGCATGCTTCACTGTAAGGATGGTATTGCTCAGGTGATGAGTGGTGCATGTTTCCTCCAGACATGATGCTTGGCTTTCAGGCCAACAAGTTACATTTTGGTTTCATCAGACCACAAAATCTTGTTTCTCATGGTCTGAGAGTCTTTTAGGTGCTTTTGGCAAACTTCCAAGTGGGCTGTGATGAGGCTTCTTTCTGGCCACTCTACAAGAGATGGTTGTCCTTCTGGAAGATTATCCCATCTCTGAAGCTCTTGGTCACCTCCCTGACAATCCCTTCTCCCCCAATTCCTCAGTTTGGCCGGGCAGCCAGCTCTAGGAAAAGTGTTGGTGGTTCCATATTTCTTTCATTTAAGAATCATTGAGGCCACTGTGTTCTTTAGGTTCCTTCCCCAGATCTGTGGCTTGACACATTCCTGTTTCGGAGCTCTACGTACAATTCCTTCAAAATCAAATCCAAGTTTGTCACGTGCGCTGAATACAACAGGTGTAGACCTTACAGTGAAATGCTTACTTACAGGCTCTAACCAATAGTGTAAAAAAGGTATTAGGTGAACAATAGGTAAGTAAAGAAATCAAACAACAGTAAAAAGACAGGCTATATACAGTAGCGAGGCTACATACAGACACCGGTTGGTCAGGCTGATTGAGGTAGTATGTACATGTAGATATGGTTAAAGTGACTGCTTATTTGATGTACAGAGAGTAGCAGTAGCGTAAAAGAAGGGTTGGCGGATGGCGGGACACACTGCAGAAAGCCCAGTTAGCCAATGTGCGGGAGCACTGGTTGATCGGCCCAATTGAGGTAGTATGTACATGAATGTATAGTTAAAGTGACTATGCATATATGATAAACAGAGAGTAGCAGCAGTGTAAAAAGAGGGGTTGGGGGGCACACAATGCAAATAGTCCGGGTAGCCATTTGATTACCTGTTCAGGAGTCTTAGGGGTAAAAACTCCTAGACTTGGCACTCCGGTACCGCTTTCCATGCGGTAGTAGAGAGAACAGTCTATGACTGGGGTGGCTGGGGTCTTTGACAATTTTTAGGGCCTTCCTTTGACACCGCCTGATGTAGAGGTCCTGGATGGCAGGCAGCTTAGCCCCAGTGATGTACTGGGCCGTATGCACTATTCTCTGTAGTGTCTTGCGGTCAGAGGCCGAACAATTGTCGTACCAGGCAGTGATGCAACCAATCTGTTGCAATGCTCTCTGTTGCAGCTGTATAACCTTTTGAGGATCTGAGGACCCATGCCAAATGTTTTTAGTTTCCTGAGGGGGAATAGGCTTTGTCATGGCCTCTTCACGACTGTCTTGGTATGTTTGGACCATTCTAGTTTGTTGTTGATGTGGACACCACTACAGCCCCATCGATGAGAATGGGGGTGTGCTCGGTCCACCTGTGGAGCTCCGGTGTTGAGGAACAGCATGGAAGATATGTTGCTACCTACCCTCACCACCTGGGGGTGGCCCGTCAGGAAGTCCAGGATCCAGTTGCAGAGGGAGGTGTTTAGTCCCAGGATCCTTATCTTAGTGATGAGCTTTGAGTTTACTATGGTGTTTAACGTTGAGCTGTAGTCAATGAATAGCATTCTTACATAAGTGTTCCTTTTGTCCAGGTGGGAAAGGGCAGTGTGGAATGCAATAGATATTGTATCTGTGGATCTGTTTGGGCAGTATGCAAATTGGAGTGGGTCTAGGGTTTCTGGGATAATGGTGTTGATGTGAGCCATTACCAACCTTTCAAAGCACTTCCTGGCTACGGACTTGAGTACTACGGGTCTGTAGTCATTTAGGCAGGTAGCCTTTGTGTTCATGGTGGTCTGCTTGAAACATGTTGGTATTACAAACTCAATCAGGGACATGTTGAAAATGTCAGTGAAGACACCTGCCAGTTGGTCAGCACATGCCCGGAGCACATATCCTGGTAATCCGTCTGGCCCAGCAGTCTATGTTGACCTGTTTTAAAGGTCTTACTCACGTCGGCTATGGAGAGCTTAATCACACAGTCGTCTGGAACAGCTGATGCTCTCATGCATGCCTCAGTGTTGCTTGCCTCGAAGCGAGCATAGAAGTGATTTAGCTCGTCTGGTAAGCTCGTGTCACTGGGCAGCTCGCGGCTGTGCTTCCTTTTGGAGTCTGTAATAGTTTGCAAGCCCTGCCACACAAGAGTGTCGGAGCCGGAGTAGCATGATTCAATCTTAGCCCTGTATTGACACTGTCTGTTTGATGGTTCGTCACAAGGGTTAGCAGGATTTCTTGTAAGCTTCCGGGTTAGAGTTTTTGTTCCGACATGCTTTGTCAACTGTTGGACCTTTATATTAGACAGGTGTGTGCTTTCCAAATCATGTCCAATCAATTTAATTTACCACAGGTGGACTCCAAGTTGTAGAAAAATCTCAAGGATGATGGAAAAAGGACGCACCTGAGCAATTTCGAGTCTCATAGCAAAGGGTCTGAATACTTATATATTTTTAATTGATCCTTTATTTAACTAGACAAGTCAGTTTAAGAACAAATTCTTATTTTACAATGACTACTTACCTTGGCCAAACCTTCCCCTAACCCGGACGTCGCTGGGCCAATTGTGCACCGCCCTATGGGACTTCTGATCACGGCCAGTTGTGATACAGCCCGGGATCAAACCAAGGTCTGTAGTGATGCCTTTAGCGTTGTGATGCAGTGCCTTAGACCGCTGGTTTTTAATACATTAGCAAAAATGTCTAAACCTGTTTTCGCTTTGTTATTATGGGGTATTGTGTGCAGACTGAGGGAAAAAACAATTTAATCTATTGTAGAATAAGGCTGTAACAAAGTGGGAAAGTGAAGGTGTCTGAATACTTTCCAAATGCACTGTATGAATCAGTTGCTAGATATTGGCAGTCCACTACAAGAAACTGCAGACACAGTAGCTCTCCATGACACTGCTATGCTAGGTGCTCTGTGTACGCAGACAACCCATCATATTATTTTCCCTTACTTCCCCTTCTCTTACCTTCTCTTCTATGTCTTCTACTTTCTTTCTCCTCACATCTCCTCATTTCACTCTGCAGTTTGTTTTTATGTATTGCCCCCCCCACCCTTCTCTTTCCATACCCTCTTGCTTTCTCTTTTGTCCTTTTATTGTACTGTATGGTAACCCTTTGAGTTCCGTGCCCCTACCTCCCTCTGTAGGTAGCTTCTCTGGAATGCATCTTTGACGGGCCGTCCACTTTAGGGCAGCAGGAGCTCCCTCCCCCCTTGGCCCCCGCCCCATACTCCCAAAGCCACGAGGCGTCCCTCCTTCCCACCTGCTCCTCCTCAACCTCCTACCACACAAGCCAGGCGCCATTCCAGGTAACCCACCTTCTCCCAGCTTCACCCTTAGATGCTCCGCTGACTTTTGAGGTAGGGCTATGAGTTGCGGTTGGCGTTGAGCGAATTCGCTTTTTATTAGTATGGCAGATTTTTTTTACACAATCATTTTGTCTTTTGACTGGACAAAGTTGCCGATCACCAACATCGAGAGGCTGTTTATGTGTTGCAACGCAAGATGGCTGACTCCATACTGTGAATGAGCTTCCCAGACCAACATCTGTACACCTTTGCTTTAAAGCATGGCTGTTCTCCTATTAAGATACATTTTCAGATAAAATGGCAAATAATGCTCTTTGTACTGAAGCTGCGCCATCATACTCATGCCATATAATCTTCTGGGCTTTGCTAATGTCTGCGCAGGCATACGCATGGTTTTGTGACCTCAGTCTTTTCCTGTCGGATTCCTTGATTGATATGTTTCATTATCTCAATTGTCAAAAGATGGCGCATGGTGTGAAAATGGAATGGATCCTCCCGACCCTGACGAAAACAGCAGCCTATTTTGGCTATGTTCACCCCACATTCGCTGACACTTGAACATTTATTTGAGAAATAATACTTTATTAATCCATGTGAGATGGAAATTCTTCTGATCTTCCCCTTAGAATGAGCTTTTCAGACGGTTGCAATTTAGGCTACAGTTTTCTCCGCTTGTCATAAAATGAGAGGTGATTTGAACTTCGTAGGTGAGTGGATGAAATGTACAAGTGGTAAATCGACTGCCAAGCAAGATAGATGTATCCTCTGCTCACATCCTTTTTACACAAGCCCACCATATAATACAGACATACAGTACCAGTCAAAAAGTTTTCTTTATTTGGACTATTTTATACATTGTGGAATAATAGAATTTGATTTGATTTGATTTGATAATCGTGAAAACATCAAAACTATGAAATAACACACATGGAATCATGTAGTAACCAAAAAAGTGAGGTTCTTCAAAGTAGTCACCCTTTGCCTTGATGACAGCTTTGCACACTCTTGGCATTCTCTCAACCAGCTTCATGAGGTAGTCACCTGGAATGCATTTCAATTAACAGGTGTGCCTTATATGTTAATTTGTTGAATTTCTTACCTCAATGCGTTTGAGCCAATCAGTTGTGCTGTGACAAGGTAGGGGTGGTATACAGAAAATAGCCCTATTTGGTAAAAGACCAAATCCATATTATGGTAACAGCTCAAATAACGAAAGAGAAATGACAGTCCATCGTAAAATCAAGTCTCTCACCTCCTCCCTATACACTGTCTCTTTGTTGTCGGTGTTCAGGCCTACCACTGTTGTGTCTTCGGCAAACTTAATGATGGTGGGAGTCGTGCTTGGCCATGCAGTCATGGGTGAACAGGGAGTACAGGAGGGGACTGAGCACGCACCCTTGAGGGGCAGATGTGTTACATACACTTACCACCTGGGGGCGGCCTGTCAGGAAGTCCAGAATCTGGTTGCAGAGGGAGGTGTTTAGACCCAGGGTCCTTAGCTTAGTGATGAGCTTTGAGGGCACTATGGTGTTGAATAGCATTCTCACATAGGTGTTGCATTTGTCCAGGTGGGAAAGAGCAGTGTGGAGTGCAATAGATATTCCATCATCTGTGGACCTGTTGGGGCGTTATGCAAATTCAAGTGGGTCTTGGGTTTCTGGGATAATGGTGTTGATGTGACCCATGACCAGCCTTTCAAAGCACTTCATGGCGACAGACAGTTCACGTCCTGATAATCCGTCTGGCCCTACGGCCTTGTGAAAGTTGACCTGTTTAAAGGTCTTATTCACATGAGTTACGGAGAGCGTGATCACACAGTCATCTCGGAACAGCTGATGCTCTCATGCGTGCTTCAGTGTTGCTTGCTTCAAAGCAAGCATAGAAGTTATTTAGCTCATCTGGTAGGCTCATTACTTTAAGACATGAAGACAGTCAATACGGAACATTTCAAGAACTTTTAAAGTGTCTTCAAGTGCAGTCACAACAACCATCAAGCGCTATGATGAAACTGGCTCTCATGAGGGCCGCCACAGGAACGGAAAACCCAGAGTTACCTTTGCTGCAGAGGATAAGTTACCAGCCTCAGAATTTGCATCCCAAATAAATGCTTCAGAGTTCAAGTAACAGACACATCTCAACATCAACTGTTTAGAGGAGACTGCGTGAATCAGGCCTTCATGGTCGAATTGCTGCAAAGAAATACGACTTAAGGACACCAATAATAAGAAGAGTTGCTTGGGCCAAGAAACACAAGCAATGGACATTAGACCGGTGGAAATCTGTCCTTTGTGAAATCTGTCCTTTGGTCTGATGAGTCCAAATTTGAGATTCTTGGTTCCAACAGCTAAATCCTTTTGAGACGCATAGTAGGTGAATGGATTATATCTGCATGTGTTCCCACCGTGAAGCATGGAGGAGGTGGTGTGGGTGTGCTTTGCTGGTGAAGCTGCCAGTTATTTATTTAGAATTCAAGGCACACTTAACCAGTATGGCTACCACAGCATTCTGCAGCGATACGATATGGGACTATTATTTGTTTTTCAACAGGACAATGACCCAACACACCTCCAGGCTGTGTAAGGGCTATTTAACCAAGCAGGAGAGGGATGGAGTGCTGCATCAGATGACCTGGCCTCCACAATCACCTGACCTCAACCCAATTTGAGATGGTTTGGGGTGAGTTGGACAGCAGAGTGAAGGAAAAGCAGCCAGCAAGTGCTCAGCATTTGGAATCATGTAGTAACTTTTTTGGTTACTACATGATTCCATATGTGTTGTTTCATAGTTTTGATGTCTTCACTATTCTACAATGTAGAAAATAGTAAAAAATGTTGAATGAGTAACTTTTGACTGGTACTGTAGATCATTTAATTTATTTTGCAAGTTTTTTATGGCATTAGAAAATATGATGAAACTCCATTCTCTTGAATAGATATTCAGATTTGTCTATTGGCCATACATCCCTTTAGCCGATACCCAATAAACGTGTGTGCATGTATGCTTGTACGTTGATAATGAGGACTGTAATGACAGCAGGTGGCTATACGCAGAGAAACCTTGGTAATGCAATTTCCCATCCCTCAGTCTATTGTTCTCTCACAATTCATCAATGGCATTACCGTGAGCTGCCCTTTCCCCATCAGTGACGTCAGTGGCCGCTATCTTCTCTACTGATAACAGAAATGAATGGAATTGCTTGTCCCGGAAAGACACTGAAAGCAGGGAAAAAGTGATGGCACAGCGGAGGAGAGTAGAAAAGGGAGTACTGTATGTTTCTCTCCCTCTACATCCCTCCCTCTCTAGCTCAAGCAGCGCCATGGCAACGCAAGAGATGAATGCCGATGCGGACCAAAGGAAAAACTGACAACAAGAAAATGGAGGTCCTTGGATGAGCAATTGAAGGAGAAGAAAAAGGCAGGGGGGAGAGAGTGCTTAACCTATGAAAAGGTCATATTTAGTGAGGCTTTCTATTACAGAAAGAAAGTGGGATAGACCTAGTATGGGTCCCATCCCACTCCTGAGATTTACAACCCAGTCAGTACATGTGCTGAATGAATGTCTGTATTCATTCGGCATTCAGTGATATCCAAAGTGAACTCAGTAATTTGTTATTAGTAAAAACACTATCACCAAAGAAAATAATATGTATTAGTTTGCATTTCTTCACTATGCTGTAGGGACTGTTGCACATACTTTCCATTTCACACCAGGGTTATGTGAGCCAAATACGAAACAATGCCAAACGAAAACCCATGCACGTCAATGTCTTGCACTATTGCAATAAGCCACTGTAAGCGTTGGCAATGTGGTGAGGACTTCTAGAATCGAGACTATAGCCGTTAATGCTTTCTTGGATGAGACTCCTGAGAAATCTCCAGAGCATTCTGCTCCCCTTGTGGTGGAATGCTGGGCTCAATACTGCCAACCCATTTCCCTCCCCCCTCTCCATCACTGGAGCGTTAAGTCAGCGTTATCCGAATGTGAGCTTCCCCTGCTGACTAATTTTTAGAATGTGAACAGAAGGACGAAAACGACATCGAACACGTCTGGATCTGACCAAGCACTAACCCGTTGAAATTGTGAGGGTGGGTGGGAGACTGAAGAGAGGGAGTGAATTGAAGAGAGAGGAAAGCTTGAGGGGAAGAAGTGGTTAATAAAAGCAGTATTTCAGAGATGAAGATTTGGACACAGCTATCTTTCTAGCTCACTCTCTCTCACACACACACACACACACACACACACACACACACACACACACCCCTTTCTCTCTCTCGCCGTCTCCCATCCCCTGCACCAGTCTGACATTCTCTGTGCACCAGGACAGACACTCGTCTCCTCATCAGATGAACATGCTGCTCTCTCCTTCACCACAGGTTAATCCGCCCCAAGAGGGTGATTTGGTTCTCCCGTCACGTCCAGAGCCTGCTTTTTAATTTGGACGACTGCGCAAGACTTAAGTGCCCGTTAAAGAGCGAGTGAAAGCGATAAGCAGCCTCTAAGCTCCTCTGGACTCCCTCAGACCCTCTCATCTGTGGGGTAAAAAGGTGAAGTCCATTCGTCCGTCCTATTGCGACCTCGGGTCAAGAATCCAACTCTTGCTTTCTCCAGCACCCACCGACGCTGCCTCTGCAGCCTCCGTTGTGTTTGTGAGTGAGAGGGGGAGGGTAGGGCGGATGACACGAGCTAGAGTGAAGCTGGAGTGAAGCCCCCCCTCCCACCTTCTTCCTGTCCTGTCCTCTCCCCTCCAACCACCACCACCCCTAAGCCTGCAACAGCGTTAGCAGCGTCGACACAGCACCTACACACAGCAGCAGCAGCAGTGGCAGCAAGCAACAGCATGCTCAACTCGGTGTGGTACGCCAAAAAGATGGGCCGCCGCATCATGGGCACCCTGCGGAGGACCAAGAGGCTACACCAGCGCCTGCTGGTAGGTCCAGCCTCCCTCCGAATGCTTTGCTGGGCTGCGTGAGTCATTTCATACGACGCATTAGGGAGGGAAAACAAAACCTGTGTGTGTGTGGTGTAAGCTACATGACCCTACTCATGGCATGTTCAGTGTTTCCTAGCTTAGGCCATTTAGTTTGAAAGAAGGTTGAGAACAGCAGCTTAATTCCCTTCGATAATGTTTATTTCTGACGCTGTATACATTTAGATTGATGTTGTCCTAGGGGGCTCTGTGGGAACACTTGTGTATGTTAGGGTGTCGTGTAGTACATCCAGTGCCTGTTTCTGTGTTGCTGCTTTGGGCAGTGAGTTGAAATTTAAGTTTCATCTGACTCTGCATAGTAGATACATTGAGGTTTATGTATGCTCACTGAGCTTTGATGTGGAAAAAAGGACTGAACAATACCTAGTTGAGAGCTAACACTGCGTCATGTGTAATTGGACACATCCTATAGGCGGGTCATTCTCACAACTGACATATGACTCAAATTCTGAATTAATTTTTTTACCACATTTCCTCTTGGATCACTGAGATTAGGATCTGTACATATCTATTTCAGAATTATTATAATTCTTTGATCATATCATGCATTTTACCACAATTTCCACAATTCTCATTAATGCAACAGTCCAAAAAATTAACAAATCAATTTAAAATATTTTAAACTTTGCTCCCCTAATGAAAATGACTTAGTTAAACATAACACTGACATTTAATTTAAATTTAAAAAAATACAAACAAAATAGGATCAAATTTAAATCTGACTTTTTCCCTCATTTTAGACATTTTGGTATTGAGAAGGCCAAGTGGGGTAAATGGGTGTTTGAAAATAAGAACCTAATTCTGAAGACATAGAAGCAAATAAATTTAACCTAACTTGTGCTCTTCTAATGACGACTCTAGATGATGCGTCATGGAGGAATAAAACTTTACAGGAACTTGAAAAAGTGTTACGTGAGACACTGTTTTATGTAATTAATATATTTTATCTAAACATCAACTTGTATACCTTTTATGATTTATGGACAAACTACAGCGACATATATTGTTTTATTATGTTAGGTTTTTCGAAAGTAAAATAGTTTAATGTCCTGAGAATTTAATCCGGATGCAATTTCGGTAATGAGAATTTGGGGTGAAAATATAAAATTCTGGCAAATGTGAAATGTATTTGAAATAAGACACTTTGCCTAAAACTAGACATCTTAGTCCTCAGAATTATTTTAGATTTTTGCTGATGCGTCATGAGAATCACCCAGGTGTAAAAACACGGTTTAAGAAAAACCTAGGACTGCTCTTAGTCATGAGATCAGTCATCACCAGCACTGAAACGCCCTGCCAGAAAAGCCTTGAGTCATGTCAACACGTCGTAGACAGACGCAAATCCTATGTTAGAGAAGATTCGGTGGTAGCGGCGTCGAAGGCACAGAAATGTGATGACTCAGTGGCGCCTTGTAGTTGCTGGAAGCATCCGAGCGCCATAGAAACATGTCAACACAATGTTTTGTTATGCCTAAAGAATCCAAGATAAGGGCCCAGAGTTCATTGGCAGCTTAACTCTTGACTCCTTTCAGTCACGTTGTCTTTTTACCCCAGAGGGTCAAAATACCCATTTTACCCATGAGAGGGATTGGGGTTGGAGGGTGGAACAGTAGAGGACAAACTGAATTCAGTTCTCATGTTTTTTTTTATATACAGATTTTCATTCCAATGCCTTGGCATCTCCTAGTGCACACTCATTCATACAATTGCGTCAAGGATGTTTAAATGAAGCATGATGACTAAGAGGCCACCCATAGATTGACGTGAATTGGTGAAAACCTACAGTAACACACAGATAGTTGAGGGCTGATGTTGGGAACCCCTGCAGTAGCACATGCCTTTCCCAGCGTTGCCTAGCAACCTCCAGGCTCCTGACACGCAGCACTAACCCCCACTCCCTATTTACTGCATCTAAAACAGGGACCTGCTTGCCCTAGCCAATATCTCTTACACACACACACAAACACACACACAACACATTTCAGAGGTCTGTCATCTGAAAGGTTTTCTTTTCTGCATAAGCCTCATCTCCATCACCGTTACTTAGTATTTGGATGGACAAATGGAACCTGTTCAAATCCTGTATCTGATTACTGGTCGGGCACATATCTAATTAATGTCAGGCACCAAATTCACCTTTCACTAATTAATCTTTAGAATGGCCTTTTCGAAGAACTAGAATTTGGATCTGTGCGAGAAGCAATAAAGGCATTTAAAACTTCTTAAGGCTCAGAGACGCTAGCGTCTCACCCTAGCCACTAGCCCAGGGAAATGCGTAGTGCCAAATCATATAGTACTCGTTAAAACTCAAACTTTCATTAAATCACACATGCAGGGTACTCAATTAAAGCTACACTCATTGTGAATCGAGCCAACATGTCAGATTTTAAAAATGCTTTTCGGCGAAAGCATGAGAAGCTATTATCTGATAGCATGCACCCCCCCGAAATACCTGAACGAGACATAAACAAAAGAATTAGCGTAGCCGGCGCAACACAAAACGCAGAAATAAAATACAAAACATTCATTACCTTTGACGAGCTTCTTTGTTGGCACTCCAATATGTCCCATAAACATCACAATTGGGTCTTTTTTTCGATTAATTCCGTCCATGTATACCCAAAATGTCCATTTATGAAGCCCGTCTGATCCAGAAAAAAACAGCTTTCCAAAACGCAACGTAATTTTTTAAAATTAAAAAAGTTGCCTATAAACTTTGCCAAAACACTTCAAACTACTTTTGCAATCCAACTTTAGGTATTTGTAAACGTTAATAATCGATCAAATTGATCACGGGACGATCTGTATTCAATGAAATCATGGACGATTTCCTGTCTTTCATAACTTCCCACGGTGTACCTTCTGACAGGAAGTGCCTATTTCTCATTTCACCAAGGATTAACTTCAACCCAATTGCCAAGACTGGCGACATCGTGTGGAAGCTGTAGGAACTGTAAACTGGGCCCTATCTATTTTCCCTTGCCATGGACAATACAGGGACCTCGCGGAGGGAAATATATATATTTTTGTGAACAGTTTTTCCTTTGGGTTTTGCCTGCTACACACGTTCTGTTATAGTCACAGACATGATTTAACCAGTTTTAGAAACTTCAGAGTGTTTTCTATCCACACATACCAATCATATGCATATACTATATTCCTGGCATGAGTAGCAGGACGTTGAAAGTTTGCGCGATTTTTAACAAAAAGTTGAAAAAATGCACCCGATCTTTAAGAGGTTTAAAAAAAGTGATAAGGTAACCAAAAAAAATGCATTGCTTTTATGGATTTTGTGTGCTCATCTGTAGATCATATAAAAGTGGTGGGTCGTCTTGTTCTCCCTTCTGTCAATATTAGTGGATCAGGTACACCATACAAACCAAATCACATATGTATTATTATTACTGCATTGTCGGAACTAGAAGCACAAGCATTTCGCTACACTCGCATTAACATCTGCTAACCATGTGTATGTGACAAATAAAATTTGATTTGATTTGATATTGACTCGAACAGTGTATCTGAACCAATTATTTTTTGTGCACTAGATGAGTGACAAGGGGCACTGTTTTGAAGGCACCACACATCCAACTTGGTACTCCCCCACCATTGTAAAACATTTTGGAAGCTATATAAATCTATTTATTAATATCTACGTTTCCTCTGACAGACACCTTAATGCATACTTTTACATTGTATGAGCTAAACATAAAAATAAAAAGTGAAAAAATATATTTAAAAGAATACCTTAAAGTATACTTTTTACAAAGTTATAATTACAACAACAAAAACGTAGAAACAGTACCAGTCAAACATTTGGACACATTAGAATAATAGTGAAGACATCAAAACTATTAAATAAAATGTATGGACTCATGCAGTGGTGTAAAGTACTTCAGTAAAAATACTTTGAACTACTACTCATGTAGTTTTTTTGGGCATCTGTACTTTACTATTTATATTTTTGACCAATTTTGCTTCACTACATTCCTTAAAAAAATATTGTACTTTTTACTCCATACATTTTCCTTGACACCCAAAAGTACTTGTTACATTTTGAATGCTTAGCAGGACAGGCAAATTCACACACTTATCAAACGAACATCCCTGGTCATCCTTACTGCCTCTGATCTGGCGGACTCACTAAACACATGCTTCGTTTGTAAATTATGTCTGAATGTTGGAGTGTGCCTGTGGCTTTTCATAAAATTACAAAAACAAGAAAATGGTGCCATCAGGTTTGCTTAATACAAGGAATTTGAAATGACTTATACTTTTACTTTTGATACTTAAGTATATTTTAAACCAAATACTTTTATACTTTTACTCAAGGCGAATTTTACTGGGTGTCTTTTTACTTTTACTATTAAGGTATCTTTACTTTTACTGAAGTATGATATTTGGGTACTTTTTCCACCACTGGGATCATGTAGTAACCAAAAAAGTGTTAAACAAATCTAAATATATTTCATATTTGAGATTCTTCAAATGAGTCACCCTTTGCCTTGACGACAGCTTTGCACACAGTTGGTTTTCTCTCAACCAGCTTCATGAGGTAGTCACCTGGAATTAATTTCAATTAACAGGTGTGCCTTTTTTGTGGAATTTGGAATTTCTTTCCTTCTTAATTTTAGTTTGAGCTAAGGTAGGGTTGGATATACAGAAGATAGCCCTATTTGGTAAAATACCAAGTGCATATTATGGCAAGAACAGCTCAAATAAGCAAAGAGAAATGACAGTCCATCATTACTTCAAGACATGAAGGTCATTCAATCCGGGAACATTTCAAGAACTTTAAAAGTGTCTTCAAGTGCAGTCGCAAAAACCGTCAAGTGATATGATGAAACTGGCTCATGAGGAACGGCACAGGAAAGGAAGACCCAGAGTTACCTCTGCTGCAGAGGATAAGTTCATTAGAGTTACCAGCCACAGAAATTGCATCCCAAATAAGTGGTAGACAGAGTTCAAGAAACAGACATCTCAATATCAACTGTTCAGAGGAGACTGCATGAATCAGGCCTTCATGGTCGAATTGCTGCAAAGAAACCATTAAAGGACTCCAATAGAAAGAGACTTGCTTGGGCCAAGAAACGATAGCAATGGACATTAGACCGGTGGAAATCTGTCCTTCGGTCTGAAGAGTCCAAATTTGAGGTGCAGAGTAGGTGAACGGATGATCTCTGAATGTAAAGTTCCCACCTTGAAGCATAGAGGAGGTGGTGTGGGGGTGCTTTGCTGGTGACATTGTTTGTGATTTATTTAGAAATCAAGGCACACTTAACAGCATTCCACAGCATTCTGCAGCAATACGCCATCCCATCTGGTTTGCACTTAGTGGGACTATAATTTGTTTTTCAACAGGACAATGACCCAACACACCTCCAGGCTGTGTAAGGACTATTTGACCAAGCAGGAGAGTGATGGAGTGCTGCATCAGATGACCTGGCCTCCACAATCATCCGACCTCAACCCAATTGAGATGAGTTGGACAGCAGAGTGAAGGAAAATTAGCCAATAAGTGCTCAGCATATGTGTGAACTCAGGACGGGCAAATACATTCCCAAACCAGAAACCGTGGATTGATGGCAGCATTCGCGTGAAACTGAAAGCGTGAACCACTGCTTTTAACCAGGGCAAGGTGACTGGAAACATGACCGAATACAAACAGTGTAGCTATTCCCTCCGCAAGGCAATCAAACAAGCTAGTATAGAGACAAAGTAGAGTTACAATTCAACGGCTCAGACACGAGGTATGTGGCAGGGTCTACAGTCAATCAAGGATTACAAAATGAAAACCAGGCCCGTCGCGGACCAGAATGCCTTGCTCTCAGACAGACTAAATAACTTCTTTGCTCGCTTTGAGGACAATACAGTGCCACTGCCCACTACCAAAACCTGCGGACTCTCCTTCACTGCAGCCGACGTGAGTAAAACATTTAAACGTGTTAACCCTCGCAAGGCTGCAGGCCCAGACCGCATCCCCAGCCAGGTCCTCAGATTATGCGCAGACCAGCTGGCTGGTGTGTTTACGGACATATTCAATCAATCCTTATCCCAGTCTGCTGTTCCCACATGCTTCAAGAGGGCCACCATTGTTCCTGTTCCCAAGAAAGCTAAGGTAACTGAGCTAAATGACTACCGCCCCGTAGCATTCACTTCCGTCATCATGAATTGCTTTGAGAGACTAATCAAGGACCATATCACCTTCACCCTACCTGACGCCCTAGACCCACTCCAATTTGCTTACTGCCCCAATAGGTCCACAGACGACGCAATCGCAACCACACTGCCCTAACCCATCGGGACAAGAGGAATACCTATGTGAGAATGCTGTTCATCCACTACAGCTCAGCATTTAACACCATAGCATTTAACACCATAGTACCCTCCAAACTCGTCATCAAGCTTGTGACCCTGGGTCTCGACCCCGCCCTGTGCAACTGGGTACTGGACTTCCTAACGGGCTGCCCCCAGGTGGTGAGGGTAGGCAACAACATCTCCACCCCGCTGATCCTCAACACTGGGGCCCCACAAGGGTGCATTCTGAGGCCTCTCCTGTACTCCCTGTTCACCCACGACTGCGTGGCCATGATCGCCTCCAACTCAAGCATCAAGTTTACGGACGACACTACAGTGGTAGGCTTGATTACCAACAACGACGAAACTGCCTACAAGGAGGATGTGAGGGCCCTCGAGTGTGGTGTCAGGAAAATAACCTCACACTCAACGTCAACAAAACAAAGGTGAGAATCGTGGACTTCAGGAAACAGCAGAGGGAGCAACCCCTATCCACATCGACGGGACAGTAGTGGAGAGGGTAGTAAGTTTGAAGTTCCTCGGCGTACACATCACGGACAAACTGAATTGGTCCATCCACACAGACAGGCGCAGCAGCGCCTTCTTCACAAGAATGAGTAGGTGTGTCCTAACTTTTGACTCGTACGTATATGTATTACTTTTTTTGTCCTTCAAACATTTAATTGAAATACTCTAGAATTCCATTCAATCCTATGGAGGAATGGCTGACCGATAGCTACAAAGCCTTTCATTGGCCAATACATAGCATCAGCAACCCAGAGTTTATACACAGTTGAAGTCTGAGGTTTACATACACTTAGGTTGGAATCATTAAAACTAATTTTTCAACCACTCCACAAATTTCTTGTTAACAAACTATAGTTTTGGCAAGTCGGTTAGGACATCTACTTTGTGCACGATACAGGTAATTTTGCTAATAATTGTTTACAGACAGATTATTTAACTTATAATTCACTATCACAATTCCAGTGGGTCAGAAGTTTACATACACTAAATTGACTGTACCTTTAAACAGCTTGGGACATTCCCGAAAACGATGTCATGGCTTTAGAAGATTCTGATAGGCCAATTGACATCATTTGAGTCAATTGGAGGTGTACCTGTGGATGTATGTCAAGGCCTACCTTCAAACTCAGTGCCTCTTTGCTTGACATAAGAAAATTAAAAGAAATCAGCCAAGACCTCAGAAAAATATTGTAGACCTCCAAGTCTTGTTCATCCTTGGGAGCAATTTCCAAACGCCTGAAGGTACCACTTTCATCTGTACAAACAATAGTACGCAAGTATAAACACCATGGGACCACGCAGCCTTCATACCGCTCTGTCTCCTAGAGATGAATGTACTTTGGTGCAGAAAACAGCCCATTACATCTGATCCCAAAGATGCTCTATTGGGTCTCTGTAAACCCTAGACATGTGCGTGAAAAGCCCAGGATGGAGGCCATTTGAGATACTGGTTCCTGGGCGCCTTACACTGAATTTCATACTATGGTCAAAGTCGCTTAGTTACCTATTCCTTGGTTCCATGGGCTACCAAAACGCTGGAGACGAGGTGGAGTCCTGGTGAAGTTGAGGCAAAGAGAGAACTGAATGCCGATCCCCTCTATTCTATTGGCAAATGTCCAGTCACTTGAGAATAAGATGGATGAGCTTCGTTCTAGTCTCCTATCAGAGACCTGAAAAGCTACAATATTATGTCTTTCTGAAACGTGGCTGAATGATGAAATTATGTATGTAGTACTCAGTGGATTCTCCATGCAGCGACAGGATCGGATGGCGGCTTCGGGGAAATCGAAAGGAGTGTTTTTTATAAATAATAATTGGTGTGCTGCTTCCAGTGTGAAGGGAATCTCAAGCTTTTGCTCACTTGATATAGAATACCTCATGGTAAGCTGTAGACCATTGTATCTACCAAGAGTTCTCATCCATAATTATGACTGCTCTCTGCATCCCACCACAAGCCAACACCTCTTTGGCACTCAACAAACTGTATGGGGCCATAAACAAACAAGGAACCGCTCACCCAGAGGCCGCGTTTCTGGAGGGAGGAGACTTTAACGCAGGGAGGCTTAAAACCATCCTACCGCACTTTTATCAACTCATCTCCTGAGCCACTAGGAGCACTAAAACTCTAGACCCCTTTTATTGTACTCCCTCGTCTGGCTTATCTGGCCATGACTCAATTTTTCTGCTTCCTGTCTACATAACAAAAGCTCAATTAGTAAGTGCCAGTGATGCGCTCAGTACAGAAGTGTTCGGATGAAGCAGACGCGAGGCTACAAGACTATTTTGCTAATACAGGCTGGGATATGTTCCAGGATTCATCTGATGATATTGAGGAGTTTACCACAATTCACGGGCTTCATCAGTTAGTTCATAGACGATGTTGTCCCCACAGTGACTATAAGAAAGGCAATATCTTCGATATTGGGACAGGGACAGGACACAGACATGGATGGATTTCAGAAAGCCCGCTACGACCTCAGAGACATCAAACATGCAAGAGGACAATATAGGATTAAGGTGGAATCCTATTACACCGGCTCCGATACTCGTCCAATGTGGCAAGGCTTGCAAACTATAACGGATTACAAAAGGATTCCCAGCCATGAGTTGCCCAGCGACGCAGAACTCCCAAATGAGCTAAATGTATTTTATGCTCGATTCGAGGAATATATAACACTGCCTTGCGCGAAAGCCTCTGTTTTTCCGGATTACTATATGATCTCGCTCTTTGTGGCTGATGTGAGCATAACATTTAAACGGGTAAACATTCACTGAATACCAGAGTGCGTTCTCGAAGCATGCACCCAACATGTTTCAAGCTGACCATCATTGTCCCTTTTCTCAAGAATTCCAAGTTAACCCACCTAAATGTCCTGTAGCACTCACATCTGTTATTATGAACTGCTTCTAAAGGCCTGTCATGACACACATCAACACCATCATCCCAGACACCGTGTACCCACTACAATTCGCATTCCTCCACAACTTCACACTGCCATCTCCCAACTGGACAAGAGGGGAAATAACTAGGTGAGAATGTTGTTCATAGACTACAACTCATACAACTACAGCATTCAACACCATAGTACCCTCAAAGCTCATCACCAAACTAGGGACCCTGTGACTGAACCCCTCCCTCTGCAACTGGATCCTGGACTGACAGGCCGGCCCCAGGTGGTGAAGGTAGGTAACAACACACCAACCCTCAACACGGAGGCCCCTCGGAGGTGTGCGCTTAGTCACCTTCTGTACTCCCTGTTCACCCACAACTGCGTGGCCACGCACATCCAACACCAGGTTTGCTGACGACACGACGGTGGTAGGCCTGATCACCGACAGTGGTGAGACAGCCTATGGGGAGGGGGCTAGAGACTTAGCAGTGTAGTGCCAGCACAACAACATCTCCATCAACGTCAGTAAGACCAAGGAGCTGATCGTGGACTATAGGAGAAAAAGGCGGAGAGCACTTGTCCATTCACATCGTCAGGGTTGTTGTGGAGCTGGTCGAGAGCAAGTTTTTTGGCGTCCTCATGAAGAGGGCATGGCAGTGGGCCCTCGGATCCTCAAAGTTATACAGCTGCAACATTGAGAGCATCTTGACTGGCTGCATCACCGCTTGATATGGCAAATGCACTGCCCTTGTCCACAAAGCACTACAGAAGGTGTCCCAAAAAATTGCCAAAGACCGGAGCAACCGGCTTCAAGACAGCTTCTACCCCAAATCCATAAGACTGCTAAATAGTCAATTAATGGTACCTAGCTATCTGCACGGACTCTCCTGCTCACTCCGTAGACTATACACTGAGTGTACAAAACATTAAGGACTAATATTGAGTTGCAACCCCCCCAACCTCTGAATGGCACACATACAAAAACAATGTCGCTAGACTTAAAAATCCTTCTTTATCCCTTCATCAACACCGATTTAAGTGGATTTAAAAAGTGACATCAAAAAGGATCATAGCTTTCACCTGGTCAGTCTATGGAAAGAGCAGGTGTCCTTAATGTTTTGTATACTCCGTGTATGTACACACTCACTCACACACACTACATTGACACTCCCACACAAAATAGCCACACACATTCACATACACTACGTACGTATATGCACGCACATTTGCTTCTGCTACTCTGTTTATTTTACTCATTATTTTCTATCCTGATGCTTAGTTACTTTACCCTGCCTTCATGTAAATCTCTACCTCAAATACATCTTACCTTTGCATATTGATCTGGTACAAGCATTTGTGACTGACCGGCTCGATTTGGTCAGTAGAGACTCAGAGCTAGAAAATGGTATATCAGGAACAAGGGGAAAGTCATTCTTTGAATGTTGATAAACAATGTACTCACTTTTGAGAAAATGGCCCTTGACTGGTTTTGTACAGACTGGAGAGCTCTTTGTGTACACACATTCAGCATCGTTCACACCCTCTTAAGCTTTAGCCCCACCCATCTTTTTAAGGATTCACGTAAGGCTATTTACTAAACGACCAAATATTTCAAGACTAAAGGCTGGCTTATACTACAGGTATGTTCGTAAATGTAATCTGGAGTGCCAGAGTGTGCTCTGGACGTTTGTAAACTCAGAGCGTTGTCAGATTGTCCGTTCGTACATTCAGAGCGTTTTGATTTTTGGATCGTTCAGAGCGCACACTGGACACGCTGGCCGAGGAGTATGGTTGATCCGAGCGTTCTGACCTATTAGCAGTCAAGCACCCAAGCTACTTCGACACAAATGAGAGAAGAGCTCACTGATCATTTTACTGTTTTTATGTTATCAAGAGCGTTGGTAACGCAACTGTGCTGCTGGCAACAATTGAAGGACTATTTTTTTTGCGCGATGTTTACTGACACTGGCCATATTCAACAGGTGTTGAGCATTCGTAAATTTGTCAGTTATTCTGCGCTCTGGCACACTCAATGCTCTGAAATTGTAGTAGATAGCCAGAGGCAATTTACCAGATACATCTATCGACAGTTGTTGCAGTGACATCATAAACATTCTATTGAAATAGTTACTTGCATAGTGGAGTCTTTTGTTTAGGCATGTAGCTAGTTAGCTAAACAATGAACCATAATACCAACTCATAACGTTACTATCTTGCATGAATCTGCAGGTAGCTAACCAACCAGGTTCAATGTTAGCTAGCTAACATTAGGCTATAACTAGCAATGCAGATTGCTCTGAAATACGAATATTACATCACAGGTCATACATTAGCCAGCTAACTTTAGCTAACAGTACACTTTAACTTGAAATGAAAACGACTTTCTGACAATTAGAAATGTGTAATATCTGAAAATGTAGCTAGCTAGACTCTCTTACCCATATACACGGATGGACGCTTCTCCCTCTCTGTTGCAGATGCAATGGTTGCCCTTAGTTTGAAGATGTAATCAGAGGACGTGTTTTATACATTAGCGTTCTGTGAGTTCTCTTTTTGACTCCGTCTGCATATTTGCAATCAAACGCCAGAAGTTTCTTAATCTCTTTAGCTATCATACTCTAATTCCACCGGGCATTCCACTGATTTCAAAACTCGGCCCTCTAGAAAGTGGAGCGCAAGACTTATGCGTTTCTACTGCGTGATATCTTTCAAAAAAGCTGCGTTAGAAAGAATTACCTACACCTACTGACCAGCTCATATTATAGACCGAAGCGTGCTCCTTGGCAGACCAACCCTAACTGATCGCTCGCCGTGTCTAGACACTCATCTCAGCTAATCATGGCTAGCGGGAAGGTTGCTTACTTTTTCCGTGGCTAAACCAACTCGGCTCATAATTTTTTAGTGAACAGGGTGGTGTACTTAATAAACTGGTGTATGTCATTGAGTCATTCTTCAACATCATTAGGTATATTTCACTAATTGAAATTGCTGCAAGTGCAAATCTTAGGCTGTGGCTTTAACAGCAGTAGCTAAATAGTTTGGGAGAAGATGAGGTTTAAAACACCAAAGGGCCTATCAGAATTGAATGTTAAGTATAATTGAGTACTTTTTTGGTGGTTTCTGGACAATGGTCAGCTGTCAACTAACAGTGTGTGCCGAAGGGTTTTCTCAGCAGTATTGGGTTAGGTGGATGTCATGTCTTAATATCATTCATTATTCAAACGCTGCATAAATGTGTTCCAATGTGTTGCCTGTAGATGGTGCTGAAGATGCACTGCTTTGACATCAGAGTTGAAGGGGCACTAACCTTAATCCTCCCCAGCAGATCCCCAGCATAATTTGGCATTATACTTTTCATTATATGAACCTTTATGTTTTAGATTAGACAACCCATGGCTGTCTTCATGTCACAGAAAGGCTAAAGTGTCTCTGTTGATTTGAGTTCTTCATAATGAATATTGAAGCACAGTAGGCTAATTGACACTGTCACACTGAGTCTTTTATTACAGTATGTGCGATTAACATACAATTATCTTTCCAGCTACAGGGCTATGTGTACGTGTATGTATGTGTACGCGTGTACGTGTACGCGTGTACGCGTGTACGCGTGTATGTGTACGCGTGTACGTGTGTACACGTGTATGTGTACGTGTGTACACGTGTATGTGTACGTGTGTACACGTGTATGTGTACGTGTGTACACGTGTATGTGTACGCGTGTACGTGTGTACACGTGTATGTGTAGGTGTGTACGTGTGTACACGTGTATGTGTACGCGTGTACGTGTGTACACGTGTGTGTACGCGTGTACACGTGTACACGTGTACGCATGTATGCGTACACGTGTACGCATGTATGTGTACGTGTGTACGTGTACGTGTATATGTACGTGTATGTGTGTACGTGTATATGTACGTGTATGTGTACACGTGTATATGTACGTGTATGTGTACACGTGTACGTGTATATGTACGTGTATATGTACGTGTATATGTACACGTGTACGTGTATATGTACACGGGTACGTGTATATGTACACGTGTGTGTACGTGTATATGTACACGTGTACGCATGTATGTGTACGCATGTATGTGTACACGTGTACGTGTGTACGTGTACGTGTATATGTACGTGTATGTGTACACGTGTACGGGTATGTGTACACGTGTACGTGTGTACGTGTATATGTACGTGTATGTGTGTACGTGTATATGTACGTGTATGTGTACGTGTATGTGTACACGTGTACGTGTATATGTACGTGTATATGTACGTGTATATGTACACGTGTACGTGTATATGTACACGTGTACGTGTATATGTACACGTGTACGTGTATATGTACACGTGTACGTGTATATGTACGTGTATATGTACACGTGTACGTGTATATGTACGCGTGTACACGTGTACGCATGTATGTGTACACGTGTACGTGTGTACGCGTATATGTACGTGTATGTGTGTACGTGTATATGTATGTGTATGTGTACACGTGTACGTGTATATGTACGTGTATATGTACGTGTATATGTACACGTGTACGTGTATATGTACGTGTATATGTACACATGTACGTGTATATGTACACGTGTACGTGTATATGTACGTGTGTATGTACACGCGTACGTGTATATGTACGTGTGTATATGTACGTGTGTATGTGTATATGTACGTGTGTATGTGTACGTGTGTATGTGTACACGTGTACGTGTATATGTACGTGTGTATGTGTACGTGTGAACGTGTACGTGTGTGTGTGTACACGTGTACTTGTGTGTGTGTACACGTGTACGTGTGTGTGTGTACACACGGTGTACACGTGTACGTGTGTGTGTGTACACGTGTACGTGTGTGTGTACACGTGTACGTGTGTGTGTACACGTGTACGTGTGTGTGTGTACACGTGTGTGTGTGTATGTGTGTGTGTGTACGTGTGTACGTGTACGTGTGTATGTGTACACGTGTACGTGTGTATGTGTACGTGTGTACGTGTACGTGTGTACGTGTACACGTGTACGTGTGTATGTGTACACGTGTGTATGTGTACACGTGTGTATGTGTACACGTGTACGTGTGTATGTGTACACGTGTACGTGTGTATGTGTACACGTGTACGTGTGTATGTGTACGCGTGTATGTGTACATGTGTACGCGTGTAAACGTGTATGTGTACATGTGTATGTGTATGTGTATGTGTACATGTGTATGTGTACGCGTGTACGTGTGTATGTGTACACGTGTACGTGTGTGTGTACACGTGTACGTGTGTGTGTACACGTGTACGTGTGTGTGTGTACACGTGTACGTGTGTGTGTATGTGTGTACGTGTGTACGTGTACGTGTGTATGTGTACGTGTGTATGTGTACGTGTGTACGTGTACGTGTGTATGTGTACACGTGTACGTGTGTATGTGTACACGTGTGTATGTGTACACGTGTACGTGTGTATGTGTACACGTGTACGTGTGTATGTGTACACGTGTACGTGTGTATGTGTACGCGTGTATGTGTACATGTGTAAACGTGTATGTGTACATGTGTACGCGTGTACGTGTGTATGTGTACGCGTGTACGTGTGTATGTGTACGCGTGTATGTGTACACGTGTACGTGTGTATGTGTACCACGTGTACGTGTGTATGTGTACACGTGTACGTGTGTACGTGTGTACGTGTACACGTGTACGTGTGTACGTGTACGCGTGTACATGTGTACGTGTACACGTGTACGTGTGTATGCGTACACGTGTATGTGTATGTGTACACGTGTATATGTACGTGTATATGTACACGTGTACACGTGTTTGTGTGTACGTGTGTACGTGTACGTGTACGTGTGTACGTGTGTACGTGTACGTGTGTACGTGTCCGTGTGTACGCGTATACGTGTCTACGTGTGTATGCGTACACGTGTACGTGTGTATACGTACACGTGTACGTGTGTACGTGTACGTGTGTACGTGTGTATACGTACGTGTGTACGTGTGTATACGTACGCGTGTATGTGTGTATACGTGTACGTGTGTATACGTGTGTGTATACATACACGTGTACACGTGTATGTGTATACGTGTAAACGTGTATGTGTATGTGTGTACGTGTATGTGTGTACGTGTGTACGTGTGTGCGTGTGTACGTGTACGTGTGTACGTGTGTGCGTGTGTACGTGTACGTGTGTACGTGTTTACGTGTGTATGTGTACATGTGTATGTGTACACGTGTACGTGTGTATGTGTACACGTGTACGTGTGTACGTGTACGTGTGTACGTGTGTACGTGTGCGTGTGTACGTGTACGTGTTTACGCGTGTACGTGTGTATGTGTACATGTGTACACGTGTACGTGTGTATGTGTACACGTGTAAGTGTGTACGTGTACACGTGTGTGTGTACGTGTACACGTGTGTGTGTATGTGTGTACGTGTACGTGTGTACGCGTGTACGTGTACGCGTGTACGTGTACGCGTGTACGTGTACGCGTGTACGCGCGTACGTGTGTGCGTGTGTGCGTGTGTACGTGTCTGTGTGTACGCGTGTACGTGTGTATACGTACACGTGTACGTGTGTATACGTACGCGTGTATGTGTGTATACGTGTACGTGTGTATAAGTACACGTGTACGTGTGTGTACGTGTGTATACGTACACGTGTACGTGTGTATACGTACGTGTGTACGTGTGTATACGTACGCGTGTATGTGTGTATACGTGTACGTGTGTATACGTACACGTGTACGTGTGTGTACGTGTGTGTACATGTGTGTATACGTACACGTGTACACGTGTGTATACGTACACGTGTACGTGTTGTATACCTACGTGTGTACGCGTGTATACGTACACGTGTACGTGTGTACGTGTGTATACGTACACGTGTGTATACCTACGTGTACACGTGTGTATACGTACACGTGTGCGCGTGTACGTGTGTATGTGTACACGTGTATGTGTATGTGTACACGTGTATATGTACGTGTATATGTACACGTGTACACGTGTTTGTGTGTACGTGTGTACGTGTACGTGTGTACGTGTGTACGTGTCCGTGTGTACGCGTATACGTGTCTACGTGTGTATGCGTACACGTGTACGTGTGTATACGTACACGTGTACGTGTGTACGTGTGTATACGTACGTGTGTACGTGTGTATACGTACGCGTGTATGTGTGTATACGTGTACGTGTGTATACGTGTGTGTATACATACACGTGTACACGTGTATGTGTATACGTGTATGTGTATGTGTACACGTGTATGTGTACACGTGTATGTGTGTACGTGTATGTGTGTACGTGTATGTGTGTACGTGTGTGCGTGTGTACGTGTGTGCGTGTACGTGTGTACGTGTTTACGCGTGTACGTGTGTATGTGTACATGTGTATGTGTACACGTGTACGTGTGTATGTGTACACGTGTACGTGTGTACGTGTGCGTGTGTACGTGTACGTGTTTACGCGTGTACGTGTGTATGTGTACATGTGTACGTGTACACGTGTACGTGTGTATGTGTACACGTGTACGTGTGTACGTGTACACGTGTGTGTGTACGTGTACACGTGTGTGTGTACGTGTGTACGTGTACGTGTGTACGTGTGTACGTGTACGTGTGTACGTGTGTACGTGTCCGTGTGTACGCGTATACGTGTCTACGTGTGTATGCGTACACGTGTACGTGTGTATACGTACACGTGTACGTGTGTACGTGTACGTGTGTACGTGTGTATACGTACGTGTGTACGTGTGTATACGTACGTGTGTACGTGTGTATACGTACACGTACACGTGTGTATACGTACACGTGTGTATACGTACACGTGTACGTGTGTATACCTACGTGTGTACGCGTGTATACGTACACGTGTACGTGTGTACGTGTGTATACGTACACGTGTGTATACCTACGTGTACACGTGTGTATACGTACACGTGTGCGCGTGTACGTGTGTATGTGTACACGTGTATGTGTATGTGTACACGTGTATATGTACGTGTATATGTACACGTGTACACGTGTTTGTGTGTACGTGTGTACGTGTGTACGTGTACGTGTGTACGTGTGTACGTGTCCGTGTGTACGCGTATACGTGTCTACGTGTGTATGCGTACACGTGTACGTGTGTATACGTACACGTGTACGTGTGTACGTGTACGTGTGTACGTGTGTATACGTACGTGTGTACGTGTGTATACGTGTACGTGTGTATACGTGTGTGTATACATACACGTGTACACGTGTATGTGTATACGTGTATGTGTATGTGTACACGTGTATGTGTACACGTGTATGTGTGTACGTGTATGTGTGTACGTGTGTACGTGTGTGCGTGTGTACGTGTACGTGTGTACGTGTGTGCGTGTGTACGTGTGTGCGTGTACGTGTGTACGTGTTTACGCGTGTACGTGTGTATGTGTACATGTGTATGTGTACACGTGTACGTGTGTACGTGTACGTGTGTACGTGTGTACGTGTGTACGTGTGCGTGTGTACGTGTACGTGTGTACGTGTTTACGCGTGTACGTGTGTACGTGTCCGTGTGTACGCGTATACGTGTCTACGTGTGTATGCGTACACGTGTACGTGTGTATACGTACACGTGTACGTGTGTACGTGTACGTGTGTACGTGTGTATACGTACGTGTGTACGTGTGTATACGTGTACGTGTGTATACGTGTGTGTATACATACACGTGTACACGTGTATGTGTATACGTGTATGTGTATGTGTACACGTGTATGTGTACACGTGTATGTGTGTACGTGTATGTGTGTACGTGTGTACGTGTGTGCGTGTGTACGTGTACGTGTGTACGTGTGTGCGTGTGTACGTGTGTGCGTGTACGTGTGTACGTGTTTACGCGTGTACGTGTGTATGTGTACATGTGTATGTGTACACGTGTACGTGTGTACGTGTGTACGTGTGCGTGTGTACGTGTACGTGTGTACGTGTTTACGCGTGTACGTGTGTATGTGTACATGTGTACGTGTACACGTGTACGTGTGTATGTGTACACGTGTACGTGTGTACGTGTACACGTGTGTGTGTACGTGTACACGTGTGTGTGTACGTGTGTACGTGTACGCGTGTACGCGTGTACGTGTGTACGTGTGTACGCGTGTACGTGTGTATACGTACACGTGTACGTGTGTATACGTACGCGTGTATGTGTGTATACGTGTACGTGTGTATACGTACACGTGTACGTGTGTGTACGTGTGTATACGTACACGTGTACGTGTGTATACGTACGTGTGTACGTGTGTATACGTACGTGTGTACGTGTGTATACGTACGCGTGTATGTGTGTATACGTGTACGTGTGTATACGTACACGTGTACGTGTGTGTACGTGTGTATACGTACGTGTGTGTACGTGTGTGTATACGTACACGTGTACACGTGTGTGTATACGTACACGTGTACACGTGTGTGTATACGTACACGTACACGTGTGTATACGTACACGTACACGTGTACGTGTGTATACGTACACGTGTACGTGTGTATACGTACATGTGTACGTGTGTATACGTACACGTGTACGTGTGTATACGTACACGTACACGTGTGTATACGTACACGTGTACGTGTTGTATACGTACACGTGTGTATACGTACACGTGTACGTGTGTATACCTACGTGTGTACTTGTGTATACGTACGCGTGTATACGTACACGTGTGTATACCTACGTGTACACGTGTGTATACGTACACGTGTGCGTGTGTACGTGTGTATACGTACACGTGTGCGTGTGTACGTGTGTATACGTACATGTGTGCGTGTGTACGTGTGTATACGTACACGTGTGCGTGTGTACGTGTGTATACGTACACGTGTGCGTGTGTACGTGTGTATACGTACACGTGTGCGTGTGTACGTGTGTATACGTACACGTGTGCGTGTGTACGTGTGTATACGTACACGTGTGCGTGTGTATACGTACACGTGTGCGTGTGTATACGTACGTGTGTACGTGTGTACGTGTGTATACGTACGTGTGTATACGTACGTGTGTACGTGTGTATACGTACGTGTGTACGTGTGTATACGTACACGTGTACGTGTGTATACGTACACGTGTACGTGTCTACACGTGTGTACGTGTGTATGTGTGTACGTGTGTACATGTGTGTACGTGTGTACATACACACACGTGCACGTGTGAGTTCTTCATAATGTGTGTGAGTTCTTCATAACGTGTATGTGTGTGTGTGCGTGTACACATGTGCGTGTGTGTATATATATATGTGTGTGTGTCAGCCACCAATTGTGCAAGTTCTTCCACTTAAAAAAATTAGAGAGGCCTGTAATTTTCATCATAGGTACACTTCAACTATGACAGACAAAATGAGAAGAAAAAAAATCCAGAAAATCACATTGTAGGATTTTTAATTAATTTATTTGCAAATTATGGTGGAAAATAACTGTATGTATGGACACATAGATGGTTTATATACACGTATAGATACCATTTCAGAGGCCAAGGATATATTGCCGTTTGTGTGCAGCAAAGGACAGCACCAGCTCTGAATGCTAAAGAGGGTGGGTCTGAAAGCTCTCTCCCCGACCAAGCTCAGTCAGTCCTGCGGCTTGCTTGCTCCATGTAAATCCACTTATGGAATCAGGCCTCAGTCCAACGGCAGAGCTGTAGTTGTCATGTCAACTCTATGTGAGTTATTCTTAGCCCTTCCCTTTTTTCCGTAAAAACAATTACATCCATTCATAATTTACAGAATGTAAAGGCTGCATTTGTCCACATACACACACACAGCGCATTCAGAAAATATTCATACCCTTTGATTTACCCCACATTTTGTTGTTACAGCCTGATTTCAAAATGGATTAAAAGAAAAAATCACCCATCTACACACACTAACCCATAATGACAGTGAAAACATATTTTTTTTAACGTTTTGCACGGAATACAGAAATAACTAATTGACAGAAGTATTCATACCCCTGAGTCAATACTTTGTAGAAGCACCTTTTGCAGCGTTTACAGATGTGAGTGTTTCTGGGTAAGTCTCTAAGAGCTTTGCACAACTGGATTGTGCGACATTTGCCCATTATATTATTTTTTTAAATTCCTCAAGCTCTGTCAAATTGGTTGTTGATCATTGCCAGACAACCATTTTCAGCTCTTGCCATAGATTTTCAAGCAGATTCAAGTCAAAACTGTAACTCAGGCACATTCACTGTTCTTGGTAAGCAACTCCAGTGTATATTTGACCTTGTGTTTTAGGTTATTGTCCTGCTGAAAGGTGAATTCACCTCCCAGTGTCAGGTGAAAAGCCGAACCAGGTTTTCTTCTAGGGTTTTGCCTGTGTTTAGCTCCATACAGTAAAAACAATGTATCCTGAAAAACTCCTCCAGTCCTTAACGATTACAAGCATACACATAACATGATGCAGCCACCACCATGCCAACACTATGCTTGTCAGTATTACTTTAGTGCCTTGTTACAAACAGGTTGTATGTTTTGGAATATTGTTTTCAGTACATGCGTCTTTATTTTCTCTCAATTTGGTTAGTATTGTGGAGTAACCACAATGTTGATCCATCCTCAGTTTTCTCCTATCACAGCCATTAAACTCGAACTGGTTTAAATCACCATTGGCCTTCTGGGGAAATCCTTGAGTTAGGAACAACGCCTGTATCTTTGTAGTGACTGGGTGTATTGATAAACCATCCATAATTGTAATTAATAACTTCACCATGCTCAAAGGGATATTTACTGCTCGACTGAGGGACTTTACAGATAATTGTATGTGTGTGGTACAGAGATTGAGGTAGTCATAGAAAAATCATGTTAAACACTATTATCGCACACACAGTGAGTCCAAAACAGTCGAGTTTGAGAGTTGAGTTATACATGTAATACTTACAGAAAGCTGAGACCCTCATCTCTCCAACAGCCACAACAGTAGTTGCTTTCAAAACTTTTTTTTTAAACATTGTACAATCAGAACAAATGAATCTCCCTATTCTTCTCTCCCTTTACTCGGAGTGCAATGGAGAAGGGCAGACACTTTCAAGCAGGAATCAGGATATTAATGGGCTTTAGGCTACTGTTTGACCAACTCATTTAGCTGCCCCCAAAATAGAACATTTTGAGTAAAGTGATCAGCTTGAGTTTTCAGCTCCCACCTATACAACCAATAAAAATGTAACTTGCCAAGTCAAATGGTCACACTCAGGATCTCTGTACATGGTTTTTCAAACAATCCCTGCACTGTTAAAATCAAAGGGTATGTTTTGAGTCTCATCACTGGCAGGAATCCCATAAGCAGCGGATGCTTCTTCATTCTAAAACAAAGGATTAGCAACCTACAGAAACATTAGTTGGAGAAGGAATTAGAACAAATTAGAAGAACACAAACTAATATTGAAATTGAATTTGGCTTTAACCAATTGAGGATTACACTTATCAAAACAGCTGTGTTTTGAGATACAGAAGATGGATTATGTTGGTCTCAATGGATTGTGATCATGCTGAAATAGCTCTTCTCTACTTACCCAGCCAAACGATTACAACAAACACTTATCTATGTAATACAGTTTAAAAAAGGAGCCCTCCCTAAAAATTGGATGTTGTATTACAAGACCATAAGACTAGATCCCAAAACCTGAGCTTGAGCAGTTTCAAGAACATCTTATTTATGTACACTACTGTTCAAAAGTTTGAGGTGACTTAGAAATATCCTTGTTTTTGAAAGAAAAGCACATTTTGTTGTCCATTAAAATAACATCAAATTGATCAGAAATACAGTGTAGACGACTATTGTAGCTGGAAACGGGGCTGACAAGTTTCAGAAGAAAGATATTTGTTTTTGGCCATTATGTGCCTGAACCCACAAATGCTGATGCTCCAGATACTCAACTAGTCTAAAGAAGGCCAGTTTTATTGCTTCTTTAATCAGAAAAACAGTTTTCAGCAGTGCTTAAATAATTGCAAAAGGGTTTCCTAATAATCAATTAACGTTTTAAAATTATAAACTTGGATTAGCTAACTCAATGTGCCATTGGAAGGAGTGATGGTTGCTGATATTGTGCCTCTGTACTCCTATGTAGATATTCCATAAGAAATTAGCCGTTTCCAGCTACAATAGTCATTTACAACATTGACAATGTCTACACTGTATTTCTGATCAATTTGATGTTATTTTGATGGACAGAAAATGTGCTTTCTTTCAAAAACAAGGACATTTCTAAGTGACCAAAAACTTTTAAACGGTAGTGTATGTCACATTTCACTAAAGTTACCAGCCACAGCAGGTGCTTTTATGAAATGTAAATGAATGCTATGGATCCCTTCCCTTCCCCCCCTGCTTACAACAGGACTCCTCGTCGCATTCCCGGGCTGCTGACGATGACATGTAATGGCTGTGTATCTGAATCCGGGGGCGACATTGATTATTCATGCCAGGAGAGGGCCCCCCCCTGCACTGACATGTGCCACGCTCACTGGAGCCTATTAATTGGCATGAGAATGCGAGGAGATGAGAGGGTGTGAGTAATAGGAAGAGAGCAAGATACTGTAGGGGGAGGGGTGAATGTGCAAGTTAAGAGAACTATTGAGGGGGCGGGAGTATTGAAACAAGGCAGTGATGGAGATGGTTGAGGGGGCTGAACCCCGAGAAATAGGATTGGGTTTTGTCTGTTGCCAGCACGAAGCTTAACAGGAACAATTCCACTCCTCCTGAGCAGTTACGAAAGATCCGTCATCCTCGAGACACTTCATCTCATTCTCCAACCGGGAACTTCAGTTCCACATCCTCTGCTCGGTTTCAGAAAATGACTACATACTTCCCGATGCCCGAATACGGCTCCAAGGCCCCGAATGGTAGTGGCGAGAGGGGCCCAGGCAAGGTATCCTGTCAGCCACGGGTCAACCTGAACCTCCAGGAGTCCCTCGCTCACCTGCACCCCCTTCAAAGGCAGCACGCCATCGAGCTGCACCAGCAACAGCAGCAGCAAGAGCACATGCAGCAGCAACATTTGCAGCATCATCAATTGCAGCAACAACAAATACACCAGCAGAAACAACAAATGCAGCAACAGCAACTACAGCAACAACAGCTACAGCATCAGCCTTACCGGCCACCTCAACATCCGCCAGCTCACTCGTCCCTGGCCACCTTTACCTCCTGCACGCTCCCGGCATCATGCAAAGCCAGGAGCCGCTTCATCAACCTTCGAGACAGCGTCAAGAAGAGCCCCACCAAGAGCACGGCCAAAGTCATCGGAGGTATCGGTGGCACCCTCAGGCCCGACATGGGTCACGGTTCCCATGGGTCCCGGGTCCCATGGGTTCCGTTCTCCTTTGAGAAGGTACGTCTTACCTCCTTTCCCAGCAGTGGTGGCTTTCTCCATTTTTATTTGATAAATGTGTCAAGGATATCTTGCACGATATGGTGTACTTTGAGAAGGTATGTCTCCCTCAGCAGTGCTACTGTAAGTTTCCCAATTTGTACTTGACAATTGTTGTGTCAACGAGATCTTGCGAGGTTATTGAGTCAGGTGTTCCCAGCTTTGCTAAGCATTTTGTAATTTTTTGGAAGAGCTGCATATCCTTGTTTCATAAAGGCAACTATTAATCTTTGAGGCTGCAAAAGGGAGGAAGACTTAATGTCTGCATGGGGAATCTATAAGCAGTATAGTTATCCAGTGCCCTAGGAATTGGGGATACTGTACAAAGACATTATGTTAGGTTTGTCTGGGTCTGATCAGTGTGGAGAAGTGGTTGTCTGTCCGTACTTGAATGTTCTTCTCGTCTGAGGATTGTCTTCTACCATGGCAAGGTCTAAATAGTGTTTTTGGCTCAATGATTCAGAATAATCAGTCAATAAATATGACAAAATTGCTAAATATAGAACTACAGTTATTTCACGGCTTGTCAATCTTATGCAATTGAAATCTAATCTCTGCTCTTTTGTACGTCGTTGTAAGCCCTATTGTTAAAGGATTTTGAAGCAGAAGTTCTGAAAGTAGGGCTTGCGGATCAATGTTGTCAATGCGGGCTAATTTTAGCACTTTCGCTCCAGCGCTGTTTTCCAATAGGGTCTTGCTGCGACAACGGCAGCAGCACAACAGCAGTTAAGCCTCTATATCCAAATACTGCAGCACTTACCTCATACAGCCAACAGCAGGCTTCATGAGATGGATCTCTTACATAATTAAGGTGACAGGACTGAGTCCTTACTACTTCAGTTGCTGGCTCGCAATTTGAACTTTCACATGTATAGATGTCCATGGAAGATTTGTGGGAACATTTGAGTTGTCTCAATAACCATATGTGAATGGCTAGTAAAGAACCATATGTGAATGCAACTGATTGTGTGTGAATGAATCCTGCTTGTAATAAGGTTTGGTCTATTAACGAATTTACCGCCTGGTAAAGGGCTGAATTATTTATTTAAAATAATTGTTGCTAAAAGGGCATTATCATAATTTAAAACATTTCAAAGTATTATTCCAACTTAATATTATGGAAATGTATTTAACTTGTTATGGCTGGGGGCAGTATTGAGTAGCTTGGATGAATAAGGTGCCCAGAGTAAACTGCCTGCTACTCATGCCCAGTTGCTAAGATATGCATATTATTAGTAGATTTTGATATAAAATAGTCTGAAGTTTCTAAAACTGTTTGAATGATGTCTGTGAGTATAACAGAACTCATATGGCAGGCAAAAACCTGAGAAACAACCCAACCAGGAAGTGGGAAATCTGAGGTTTGTAGTTTTTCAACTCTTTGCCTGTCGAATATACAGTGTCCATGGGGTCAAATTGCACTTCCTGAGGCTTCCACTAGATATCAACAGTCTTTAGAACCTTGTTTGATGCTTCTACTGTGAAGGAGGGGGGAATGAGAGGGGATTGAGTCACTGGTCTGGCAGAGAGGCATGAGCTGGCCACACGCGTTCAAGTGAGAGTTAGCTTGAGTTCCATTGCAGTTCTGAAGACAAATAATTCTCCGGTTGGAACATTATTGAAGATTTATGATAAACATCCTAAAGATTGATTCTATACATCGTTTGACATGTTTCTACGAACTGTAATATAACTTTTTTGACTTTTCGTCTGAACTAAGCGATCGCGCATTGAGCATTTGGATTACAGGGCTAAACGCGTGAACAATAAGGAGGTATTTGGACATAAATGATGTACTTTATCGAACAAATCAAACATTTATTGTGGAACTGGGATTCCTGGGAGTGCATTCTGATGAAGATCATCAAAGGTAAGTGCATATTTATAATGTTATTTCTGACTTCTGTTGACTCCACAACATGGCGGATATCTGTATGCCTGGATTTGTTGTCTGAGCGCTGTACTCAGATTATTGCATGGTTTGCTTTTTCGGTAAAGCTTTTTTGAAATCTGACACAGCGGTTCCATTAAGGAGAAGTGTATCTGTAATTCCATGCATAATAGTTGTATCTTTTATCAATGTTTATTATGAGTATTTCTGTAAATTGATGTGGCTCTCTGCATAAGCAATGGATGTTTTGGAACTACTGAACGTAACGCGTCAATGTAAACTCAGATTTTTGTATATGAACTTTATCGAACAAAACATACATGTATTGTGTAACATGAAATCCTATGAGTGTCATCTGATGAAGACCATCAGAGGTTAGTGGTTAATTTGATCTCTTTCTGCTTTTTGTGACTCCTCTCTTTGACTGGAAAAATGGCTGTTTTTCTGTGACTACGTGCAGACCTAACATAATCGTTTGGTGTGCGTTCGTCGTAAAGCCTTTTTGAAATCGGACACTGTGGTGGGATTAACAACAAGTTTATCTTTAAAATAATGTGAAATGCTTCTATGTTTGAGGAATTTTAATTGAGATTTCTCTTTTGAATTTGGCACCCTGCACTTTCACTGGCTGTTATATTGATCCCTTTAGCTGGATTTAAGCCTTTAAAACACATGAAAATCACCTTTTTGACTGTACTCGGTCTAATCCAGCCGCAGTGTCAGATTTCAAAAAGGCTTTACGGCGAAAGCAGACCATGCGATTATCTGAGGACAGCGCCCATCATACCAACACATGAAAATCAGAATTCAACCAGGCAGGTGCTACACAAAAGTCAGAAATAACGATATAATTCATGTCATACCTTTGAAGATCTTCTGTTGGCACGCCAAAATGTCCCATAAACATCACAAATGGTCATTTTGTTAGATAAATTGCTTTTTTATATCCCCAAAATGTCAATTTATTTGGCGTGTTTGATTCAGAAAAACACCGGTTCCAACTCGGCCAACATGCCTGCAAAGTATCTAATAAGTTACCTGTAAACTTGGTCCAAACATTTCAAACAACGTTCCTAATCCAAATTGATGTATCCTAAAACGTAAATAATCTATAAAATTTAAGACTGGAAATACTGTGCTCAATACCGGACGAAAACAAAAGTGAAGCACGTTCCAGGTTGCGCGCACCAAAGCATTAGAGTGCACCTGGAGTGACACATGAAAATAACAGGGCTACTTCTTCATTTCTCAAAGGAAAAACATCAACTAATTTCTAAAAACTGTTGACATGTAGTGGAAGCCATAGGAACTGCAAGCATATTTATATTAAAGCTCTTGGAACACCCTCTCCCGGATCCGGGAGAATTGTCATCAACTGACACTAATTAGCATAACGCAACGGATAAAAAATATTACCAGAAAATATTAATATTCATGAAATCACAAGTGAAATATATTGAAAAACAACTTAGCCTTTTGTTAATCACCCTGTCATCTCAGATTTTGATGCTTTACAGCCAAAGCAAGACAAGCATTTGTGTAAGTTTATCAATAGCCTAGCATAGCATTATGCCTAGCTAGCAGCAGGCAGCTTGGTCACGAAAATCAGAAAAGCAATCACGTTAAATCGTTTACCTTTGAGCTTCGGATGTTTTCACTCACGAGACTCCCAGTTAGACAGCAAATGTTAATTTTGTCCCATAAAGATTATTTTTATAGCCAAAACACCTCCGTTTGTACTTCACGTTTGGTTGAGAAATCCACCGGAAACTGCGGTCACGACAACGCCGAAAAGATATTCCAAATTAGATCCATAATATCGACAGAAACATGGCAAACGTTTTTTATAATCGATCCTCAAGGTGTTTTTCAAATACAGTGGTTGAAAATTACAGGCCTCTCATCTTAAGTGGGAGAACTTGCACAATTGGTGGCTGACTCCATACTTTTTTGCCCCACTGTATCTATCCGATAATATATCAACCGGGACAGGTGGCTTCTTAGTAGGAAAGAGAGAAACAATGGCCGCATTTGTCTTTTACGCACAAAACACTCGGAGCCTCCAGCTGACCACTGACACAATGTTGTCGTTCAGGCTCATTTTTCAAAATAAAAGCCTGAAACTATGTATTGTGACACTAGACACATTTGGGAAAAGAAGAAAAAGGAATCTGGTTAATATCCCTTTCACTGCTCAATAGGGACGCATAGGAACGCAGAGCTTTCTAAATAGAGTCCCTTCCTAATTGGATTTTTCTCAGGCTTTCGCCTGCAATATCAGTTCTGTTATACTCAGACAATATTTTTACAGTTTTGGAATCTTTAGTGTTTTCCATCCTAAGCTGTCAATTATATGCATATTCTAGCATCTTGTCCTGACAAAATAGCCCGTTTACTTTGGGGACGTTATTTTTCCAAAAATGAAAAATAGTGCTCCCTAGTTTCAAGAGGTTAAAAAGGGATTGCCATAGAAAACTAATGGAAAACAGATTGAGCTAAAAAAAAAAATGTCCCTGGATGGATTGTGCTTGGGGTTTCTCCTGCCAAACCAGTTCTGTTATACTCACAGACATTATTCAAACAGTTTAAGAAACTTTAGTGTTTTGTATCCAAATCAACTAATAACTGCCGTGAAGATGTGAAAATACTGACCCCTAGGAGGACACTGTTTGGCCTTTCGCTGACATGGATAACGGGGCATCTGTGTGTATTGATTACGGCATTGTTGGCTTTGGAGCTCGTAAGAAAGACAGTTCACTGTACTTGTGCATGTGACATTAAAACTTGAAACTGAAACTTGGATGCGTTCACTGCAGGGGAACTACTACATAACGTGACAGGATTTCTCTTCTGAGAACGATGCATTGAGAGACACATTGTGTATGCTAGTTCAACTCCACAATAAGTTTAATCATATGCTCTGTGCCCCGCTCGGGATGAATGCTACAGCTTCTGTAAGAATCACAATCAAACCAGGCAACATCACAATCAAATTTGCCATCATTTATATTTCAGCATGCACTGTACTATGCCTGTGGAGTTCTTTAACCACTAAAAGCACCCCTCACAAAGTGAAATAGGTTTTACGGGTTAATATTGCATCTAGCTACATTTGGAGATTGACATTTCTATATTTTTCAATAAGCACGAAACGGGCATCTGTTGAGGCCAACCCCCCACTGTGCCTCATTGTCCCATTGGGATTTGGAGATTGTGTACATACACACACACCTCCATCCTTTCATCCTCCCCCCACATCCACATTCCCTTGGGCTGCATCCCAAATGACACCCTATTCCCTTTTTAGTTCACTTCTTTTAAACCGAACCCTGATTAAAAGTATTGTACTTTGTAGGGAATATGGTGCCATTAGGGAAGCAGCCTATGGTATTCATCTGTGTTGCACTGTTTTTCTGACCTCTGACCCATCCCCTGCTATTGTTTAGCAGACAGATGCCGCCCCGCCTTCCTCTCCCATAATCCCCGTGATCCCAATCTCACCCATCCCAGCTGAGACTGCTCCTGTCATCCTTCCTCCGACGTCACAGGTTTTTTTCTCCCTTTTTTTTTTCCACCATCACCCGTCATTTATTTTTCTGTAGTTGGTCATTTTGTGTTGTATATGTTTTTTTTAATCCCTGCCATTCCATTGTTTGCTTTGATGGAGTTAGGAGATTACAGTGAGAACAAGTGAGTGAGGGAGAAAGACGCATACAGAGTGAGCGAGAGATGGATTGTTCCACACGTTCCACTTTTGACTCTAAACAACCCATGTTCGTGCCAGCCGGTGGGGGGTGCCTGGAGGACTTAATTTGATTTATTTGGCCTTTATGCTTCAGCATTGCATATTCCGCAGTGTAAAATGCAATGTACGTATGCTCCTTTGCCCTAGTAATCTCTGATGAAAGCCAGTCGCTATCCTTTTTTACTCATTTTTTTCTGTAGCAACATGAGGAGAGTAAGTGACTGATGCCTCCTCTTTCTGTATGGTGGTTATGGATGTTACATTTTATTTTATTGTACATTTGTATATGAATTTACATTGTATCCCCAAGTGTAATGGAAATGGCAGATTTTTGGGAAATGTCTCGGGACATGCAATCCTGAGGTCCTAAGGTCTTTTTTCCCCCTCTTTTTAGGCGAACCCTCCCCCTGTCGTGGTTAATACAGACAGTTTGGACACGCCTCCATATGTAAGTTTAACCCTTTTTAATGAAATACATAATTATATTATTTTGTGATGTAAGTCTTCACCACCATGTCTGGGTTGTCTGTTGGATACTTCTAATAATGGTGGTGATGTAGTTAACTATCATTCAAAATCCCCAAAAAGGTCTGTTTTGATACTCTTCCCTGAGGTTACAGTGAACAAAACAATAAGGATTTTGATTAAATAAGGTGTTGAAATTTGACACGAGTCATAATCACATGCTTTTAAGAGTTAATTAGGTTTTTGTGTTACTGTATCATGCAATAATGCTAATATAATTTTGTAATCTAAAATTGAATGCTGTTTGAAATGATGGTTTGTGTGTGTGTCAATATGTGTACACACGTACAAGTATATACACTGAGTATACCAAACATTAGGAACACCTTCCTAATATTGAGTTGCACATATACACAATCCATGTGTCAGTTGTCTCAAGGCTTAAAAATCCTTCTTTAACCTGTCTCCTCCCCTTAATATCTACTGATTGAAGTGGATTTAACAAGTGACATCAATAAGGGATCATAGCTTTTACCTGGATTCTCCTGGTCAGTCAATGTCATGGAAATAGCCTACACACACACACATACTCCTGTGTGTATGCACGTGTTTGTTGGTACTGTACGTGTGTGTGGACAGCAATCAAATCTGCTCACAACGCAATTGCACTATGACAGCACCGGGGCACACATCCCCCTCCTGACCACAACTTACCAGTTCATTTTGATTGTTCATCTCCCGAGTCTGAGCAGAGTTCAGCGGTTAAGGCTCTCCATTAATCGGGCCACTCAAGATGGTGGTGATTTCATCACTTTCCAAACATGCAGAGTTTTCATTTCAGGGAGAAACAAAAGCATCAAACTGTAAAAGTAGAAAATAAAAAAAAACGTACAGTAGCCACCTGACATACCACCTTGTTGGACTTCTAACTGGGTTGTGATTAGTAGGGCACACCATAGAAAAAAGTTTTGAAATGGAAAATAAAAAAATCTGTGTTTCTTATTGGATAGGTCCAGATAGTCCTTCCCGGTTTGTCCCTTATCTTCCCTTTGGAGACAAATGAACACGACCCAGTTCAATCTGGCCTCCATCAGAGTTATGGAATGGAGCTACCTACTGTATGTAGGTCTTTAATAACACGTTTAGCTCAAATTTAGATAATCAAAAAATATATGTTTTATTGTGTGAATTTACTCTTTATAATGAAGCTAACTTTGGGCTGTAATATCCTGCAACACAATTGAAAGAAGCATGGTGATCTGTGTGTTGATATTTAATCTCATTCATATCAGCTAATAGTACAGTATATCACAAAAAAAGTCACAAAAAATATCCCAATTTCTCCATATAAATGTTAAGAGAACCATGAGCCTAGACTAAAGCAGCTCTTGTGTGCCATTGTTCCTCAGTACTGCTGGGAAGAAAGCTGGTTGCGGTCCATTGTGTTAGCATCCCAGGCCCTGACATAATTTAAAAAGTAATTTTGGATTGACCTATGTAGATGGATTCAAATACATGCAACTTAAAAGTTACATATCACGAAATGTTGATGATAAATTTTTTCAGAGCAGAGCAACCTTCATGGAATCTTATTTGAGTCCGAAAGGGTGTTCATATGATAGGGAAGATATACAAAACCTTGCAGAGTATATCCAACTGACAAAAAATATAAACTATTGGAACCAAGACTTAAAAGGAACTGATGTTGCCATAAAATCGAGGGGAAGTTGGAGCATAACTAACAAAATTAGTTTATGAAAATGTACGCTTAATCCAGTATAAACTAATGTATAGAATTTATTATACAGGAGACATAATTCACAAATTCTACAGCACAATGGCAGAATCATGTCAAGTTTAGAATGACTCAATAATCCATGCTTTCTGGGAATGCTATGAAGTCCGGTAGTTGTGGGTCGAAGCTAGAAAGTTGGCTGTCAGAAGTATTACAATGTAAACTTTTAATCCGTCTGTCTGCATATTTCAAGACATGGCATATGGCGGTGTAGTGAGATACACAATGGGCTTCATGATTCTCTTCTCATCACTCATCTTGACAAAAATGTAATAAAAACTTGGAAATCATTAACACAATCGAAAAATCTACGGATTTATTATTGAAATAGCATGGGCGATCATGGAAAGACAAACTGTACTCCCTGTTCACCCACGACTGCGTGGCCACGCACGCCTCCAACTCAGTCATCAAGTTTGCGGACGACACAACAGTGGTAGGCTTGATTACCAACAACGACGAGACGGCCTACAGGGAGGAGGTGAGCAAGGGTAGCAAGTTATAAGTTCCTCGGCATACACATCACAGACAAACTGAATTGGTCCACTCACACAGACAGCATCTTGAAGAAGGCGCAGCAGCGCCTCTTCAACCTCAGGAGGCTGAAGAAATTCGGCTTGTCACCAAAAGCACTCACAAACTTCTACAGATACACAATCGAGAGCATCCTGGCGGGCTGCATCACCGCCTGGTACGGCAACTGCTCCGCCCACAACCGTAAGGCTCTCCAGAGGGTAGTGAGGTCTGCACAACGCATCACCGGGGGCAAACTACCTGCCCTCCAGGACACCTACACCACCTGATGTTACAGGAAGGCCATAAAGATCATCAAGGACAACAACCACCCGAGCCCCTGCCTGTTCACCCCGCTATCATCCAGAAGGCGAGGTCAGTACAGGTGCATCAAAGCTGGGACCGAGAGACTGAAAAACAGCTTCTATCTCAAGGCCATCAGACTGTTAAACAGCCACCACTAACATTGAGTGGCTGCTGCCAACACACTGACACTGACTCAACTCCAGCCACTTTAATAATGGGAATTGATGGGAAATGATGTCAAATATATCACTAGCCACTTTAAACAATGCTACCTAATATAATGTTACATACCCTACATTATTCATCTCATATGCATACGTATATACTGTACTCTATATCATCTACTGCATCCTTATGTAATACATGTATCACTAGCCACTTTAACTATGCCACTTTGTTTACATACTCATCTCATATGTATATACTGTACTCGATACCATCTACTGTATCTTGCCTATGCTGCTCTGTACCATCACTCATTCATATATCTTTATGTACATATTCTTTATCCCCTTACACTGTGTATAAGACAGTAGTTTTGAAATTGTTAGTTAGATTACTTGTTGGTTATTACTGCATTGTCGGAACTAGAAGCACAAGCATTTCGCTACACTCGCATTAACATCTGCTAACCATGTGTATGTGACAAATAAAATTTGATTTGATTTGATTTTGATTTGATGCAAATGGCGAACTAATGCAGACACTAGGGATGGGGGTGTGAGCATGCAGGTCTGGGCAGATGGGATGTTTGAGTCTAAGTTGTTGTTCGTTTGTATAAGTTTGTATATATCAAAAAAATATATACTGAAAAAAAATATAAATGCAACATGCAACAATTTCAAAGATTTTACTGAGTTACAGTTCATTTAAGGAAATCAGTCAAATTGAAATACATTCATTAGGCCCTAATCTATGGATTGCATGACTGGGAATACAGATATGCAAAGGTATCAGAAAACCAGTCAGTATCTGGTGTGACCACCATTGGCAGGAACTGGAACATGCTGTTATACACGTCGATCCAAGGCATCCCAAACATGCTCAATGGGTGACATGTCTGGTGAGTATGCAGGCCATGGAAGAAGTTGGACATTTACAGATTCCAGGAATTGTGTACAGATCCTTGCAACATGGGGCTGTGCATTATCATGCTGAAACATGAGTTAATGGCGGCGGATGAATGGCTGAATAATGGGCCGCAGGATCTCGTCACAGTATATCTGTGCATTCAAATTGCCTTCAATAAAATGCTATTTTGTTTGTTGTCCGTAGCTTGTGCTTAACCTTACCATAATTCCACCACCACCATCGGGCAATCTGTTCACTTCAATGTTGACATCAGCAAGTTTCTCATCCACACAATGCCATACACGTGGTCTGCGGTTGTGAGGCCAGTTGGACATGCTGTCAAATTCTCTAAAATGATGTTGGAGGCAGCTTGTGCTAGAGGAATGAACATTCAATTGTCTGGCAACAGCTCTGGTGGGCATTCCTGCAGTCAGCATGCCAATTGCATGCTCCCTCAAAACTTGACATCTGTGACACTGTGTTGACAAAACTGCACATTTTAGTGGCCCTTTATTGTCCCCAGCACAAGGTGCACCTGTGTAATATTCATGCCATTTAATCAGCTTCTTGATATGCCACACCTGTCAGGTGTATGGATTATTTCTTGGCAAAGGAGAAATGTTCACTAACAGGAATGTAAATAAATGTGTGCACAAAATTGGAGAGAAATAAGCTTTTTGTGCTTATGGAACATTTCTGGGGTCTTTTATTTCATCTCATAAAACCTGTTGCATTTATTTTTGTGTAGTTTTCTAAAAAAGAAGAAATAGAATGCATTGTCGACTCACCGAACTCTCACTCAGGCAGGTCTCTATGCACAGTAACATTAGAGTGCGAAGAGGCAGCGTTCAAAGCCGTTGGCACCCTATTTAGTGCAGTACTTTTGGTCAAAGGTAGTGCACTATACAGGGAATAGGGTGCCATTTGGGACGCAGGGTTGGCAATTCCAGGACAAACACAGTTACTTCAATTATTTATATACACATTAGCTCAGACGTGTAGTTTTCCCCCTTATGTTCAGTATTTAGCACAATCCACTTGAATGTTTCAGTAGTTTGAAACAAGCACCTAGACTGTCCTGCCAACCTGTTATGTCACCTCATGAATTAAAATGTGTGATTGTGTTCAGATTTTAAAAACACAGACTAAAAAGCTTCAGAGCGCAAATTGACTGCAGAATGGGGCCTTCTATCTTATACTTTTCCGCCCCTAAAACCTCTTACTAGACTTTCTATTATGATATTGAACTGTAACTTTAGAGTCTAGACCAGTGGTTCCCAAACTTTTTATAGTCCCGTACCCCTTCAAACATTCAACCTCCAGCTGCGTAACCCCTCTAGCACCAGGGTCAGATTGATGGGTGTGAGATCAACCTGACTCGTTGGAAGAGACAAAGAGCTCTTATAGGACCAGGGCACAAATAATAATCAATAATTTTGCTCTTTATTTAGCCATCTTACATATAAAACCTTATTTGTTCATCGAAAATGGTGAATAACTCAACACAGGTTAATGAGAAGGGTGTACTTGAAAGGATGTAATAACTCTGCATTGTTGGGTTGTATTGGAGAGAGTCTGTCTTAAATAATTTTCCACACACAGCCTGTATTTAGTTTTCTTGCTAGTGAGGACAGAGAATCCACTCTCACATAGGTACGTGGTTGCAAAGGGCATCAGTCTCTTAACAGCTCAATTTGCCAAGACAGGATACACTGAGCGCAGCCCAATCCAGACATCTGGCAGTAGCTTCTGAATAGATTCAATTTTCACAGAACCGCTTGTTGCAATTTTGATGAGGCTCTCTTGTTCAGATATCAGTAAGTGGACTGGAGGCAGGGAATGAAAGGGATAACAAATCCAGCTGTTTGTGTTAGCCGTTTCGGGAAAGTACCTGCGTAATTTCAAAACCAACTCACTCAGGTGCTTCGCTATATCACATTTGACATTGTCCGTAAGCTTGAGTTCATTTTCACACGAAAAAAATTATACAATGATGGAAAGACTTGGGTGTTGTCCTTGTTAATGCAGACAGAGAACTCCAACTTCTTAATCATAGCCTCAATTTTGTTCCGCACATTGAATATAGTTGCCCCTTGATAACCTGCACACTTCTGTATGTTGTAAAAGCATTACATAGTTGCAGCCCATATCATTTCATAATGCAGAAAATACACATGAGTTCAGGGGCCTAACAAAGTTAACCATTTTCACTGTAGTGCCCAAAACGTCTTTCAAGCTTTCAGGCATTCCCTTTGCAGCAAGAGCCTCTCGATTAGTGCTGCAGTGTACCCAAGTAGCGTCGGGAGCACTACTCCCTGTCAGGGGATACCAACACATCTTGACCACCAATGTTCATTTGATGTCACAAAGCTGTCCAGTACTTAAGACATATTGCCTCCTGTTTTCCTGGTTTCCAGTGGTTTGCAGAAGAGGATGTCTTCCTTAATTGACCCCCCATAAACGTAACAGACATATGCTGTGCCAGGCCCGCCACGTCTGTTGACTTATCCAGCTGTAACGCATAGATTTCACTGGCTTGTATGTGAAGCAGTAATTGTTTCAAAACATCTCCTGCCATGTCACTGATGCGTTGTGAAACGGTGTTGTTTGATGAAGGCATTGTCTGTATATATATTTTTTGCCTATTCCCCCAGCATTGTCCCAGCCATGTCTGCGGCAGCAAGAAGAATTAAGTCCTCCACAATAGTATGGGGCTTGCCTGTCCTAGCAACTCGGTAGCTCACGCTTCTAGCCCCTTCTTATTAATGATATCTGTTGCCTTTATACATGTTTTAATACTTGAACATCGTCTTAATTCTCGCTCAAAAAAACTCCTGTGGCTTATTTTTCAAATTGGCATGTTTTGTTTCTAAATGTCTGCGCAAGAGTGAAGGTTTCATTGAGTTGTGAGATAGTACTTTTGCACATATAACACACCGTGGATGAGGAAAGGCACTACTCCCAATATAAGTGAACCCCAAATCAATGTAGTTCTCATCATATTTGAGCGTCTTCGATGGTCCAACGTCCCTGTCTGTTGTTCGGTGCTTTCCCAGGTAAGGGGGCAGTAGCTCTTCGGCTGCATCAGATTCACAACTGTCAGTGTCCATGATAGGTGGACTAACAACAAATGTAGAATTACTGATGCTAGCATGGATGTGCTCGTGGAAGCAGAACAACTTGTGTCGTCGACAGGTGCAGGTGTAGTACTGCTGGTAGTAGCAGTACTACCAGTAGAGCTGGTATGTGTCTCTATGGATGCGGGCCTTACTTTTTTTTAACCATTAATCAAGTTTCGAGAAAATGGAATGAGCAGCAGCTACGTTTGGCTACATACGGCTACAGCTACGTTAGTTGAATTCCCGGCGAGAGAGTAATGGTTACTGTAAAGATTCTTAGGTCTTGCAGAAATCTGTGTTGGAATATTCCTGATTTCCTACCTATTCACTCCTGATTCTGGGGAAAGTTACTGGAATATTGCCACCCTAATAAATCACTTTATGCACTGTCTTCTTGATTTCGTAAATCTTAATTATAGGGTCTCTATGGGACATACAAGCAAGTCTAACGAAAGCTTACCCTTTGAACCCAAAGTCAGTTAAGGAAATGCTGTTGCTCGAGGTACTTTGCTGGATGGAATCCTATTTTTCCGCAATAACAGTGGGCAACCGTCTATGTGGCTCTTCATGTGAATAAAGTACTTCACATAGGTCCATATATATGTGTAAATTGGCATAAATAGCTACTAATATGCACACTTATTATACACGGATGAATACTGTATCTAATATTATCTAATTATGTATGTTACTGGATGCACAGCATGGATGAATACGTGTGTGTGTGTGTGTGTGTGTGTGTGTGTGTGTGTGTGTGTGTGTGTGTGTGTGTGTGTGTGTGTGTGTGTGTGTGTGTGTGTGTGTGTGTGTGTGTGTGTGTGTGAGAGAAGCTCAGGGGGATAGCTGAACAGTGGGAGTGGACAGGAAATGGCTTTGGAAATACTATTGACACTGTTGTCCATTTGGTTGAATGGAAATTATTCTGCCTAAACATGATATTTAGCTACGTAGTTCCACAGACTCCAGAAGCTTTTCTTGATCAGTTCCAAAGACCGTACTAGGGACTGTAATTTCAATTTCCGATGCCTTTTTTACATGTATTTTCCCCTTCAGCATATCAGTTAAGTCAATTTAAACTAAACCACATTCGTTCTAGCTGTTTGTGACTTAGGGGTACACTTACAGAGTACAGGTTGACAAGCTCAGTTAAGACCTTACCGATACAGTTATGTGCCTCGCCAAGAGCACAACACACAGTATTCCCCACACGTTTACCACTATCAATGTATCCCACCTGTTTACCAGTCCACTCATCTGACTGGGTAGCAGGAGTCAATACAGCCAGTTGTGGTCTTGGTGTTTTTGAGATGGTGTAGGGTGAAATTGTACAATAGATGCTGGTCTTGGGTCAGGTTTGCATTTTCTCCCAAAATATGGTTAGGATTGGGGGTGAGGAAGCTGATCCTAGATCTGTACCTAGCAGAAACTTCACCCTGGAGCGTTTGAGATGGACTTATACATGGTGGTCGGGCTGTGCAGGTCACGCAGCAGACTACTATAGCATTCTGAAATACTTAAACATCTGGTGCACTGTGCAGCCTGACTGGACTAAAGCACAGGTGAGGTAACATCAAATGTTGCAGATATTTTGGTGGTCTGCCTTTTGAAAATGCTGTGTTTCCAGAGCTCGAGTGCATCTCACTTGAATTGTGGTACGGAAGAGGAAAGGCTTTTGTCACATCTTTTTTTTTTTTTACATTCCCCTTCAACATACAGTACCTTTTTATGAGGACATAAAAGTTTTGACCTTAAACACAAACAGGTTCCAAAAGGGCTCAGTTTGGTAGAGGAAATATCTTGTTCTGAAAGATGTGAAACCTTCATTGCGCTGCATTGACTCACTAGGAGTCAGTGTTAGTTACTAGTAGTAGTCACTTGTTACAAGTAGTCACTAGTAGCTATCAAACTTCAGCAGCTAAAATGTGTCATTCCCTCTCCCCCTTCCAGGTAAACGGAACAGAAGCGGATTATGAATATGAGGAGATCACGCTCGAACGGGTAAGGGGACTGTCTCTTTCTTTAAAAAATGTTTTTAATTCACAACTGTTGCTTCCTAAATGGCTCTATGGGCCCAGGTCAAAAGTATTGCACTATGTAGGGAATAGGGTGCCATTTGGGAATCACCCACATTCTTTGCACAGCAACACAGGACCTCTTCTGTCACTATATTGAAGTGGTTCAGTACAAGATACAAACAGTAAAGTACTTTTAAGTACTCACAATGGAAGTAGTACAGTCCTTTTGATTGTATTAGAAAGTAGCGTGTGTGTAATGTTCATGTCTGACATGGTATGCCCTCCAAATTCGTGGTGGGGGGGTGGGATCTTACACTTTGAGGGCCGTTGTGGGTGCAGGCATTTGCTTCGGCCAAGCAATAAGACTACATTTTACAAATCAGTCTTTATTGTAGACTATGATTGAGGATATGGTCAAATCAGGTGCGTTTTTGCTTGCCCGAAGAAAAGGCCTGCACCCACGCTGGCCCTCAAAGGGTACAGTTTGCATATGTCTCGTATTATACACACTAACAGCTAGCACTGTGGCGTTCATGAAATGTTGTCAAGCAAATAACTGCAGGTCTCACGATAATTTACCGTTAATGAACATAAACACATTTAGCATCTCCTGGCTTCCTCACAGAGCCTACAAGCCACTGATACAGACCTTTGGAACATTCACATTTAAAAAAAAGTTTAAGTCCATTTATTATAACCTACACCACCTACACAATAAATCCATTATTTATTTTAAACAGGTCTAAACAAACAGGATATGAAGAAAATGTAGTCTATTTCAGAAGAACAGAATAGCATACTCCAAGTTGTCCTTTTGTTAGGCCCTGATCTGGCTACGCCATCTGGCTGTGGGCTACACTAGTTAATTTAGCAGACAAGATTTACTTAGAAGTCTGTGTCATTATTTTATAGTATGAAGAATACAATTGGACATAGCTGAATAATATTGAAAGGATATTTTCTCTAACAATTTGAGGGAGTGCGCACATGCGGCTATTTTGTGTTGAGCGCTTAACAAAGACACAGGTACTCCGATGTGCTTAATTTAGAGTTATTAACGTAACTTTATTTGTGATATAAATGTTGGGCTATATGTTTTGATTTTTAATACATTCTAAGGCTGCATGATGCGACTAACGAGGATTTGAAAAAATTTGATGAACGACATGATCTCTGCTTTGTTTTTTGGGCAGGCTGTACCCACTTCATCAGTCTCTCACTCACAATTTGACAAGCACTTGACAATGCCTCAAATATCCCGGCTGCATCCCCTTTGTGTGGCCGTAATACCCCATAAAAAAATCCATGTATTTTGCGGAAAGTGACTGTTGTGCCCTTATAATAATTATAATTCCCTTCTCCCGGCTGCATTCCAAAGCACCTTTCACTCACATGGCTCTCCGTCACGTGATAGGGTCTTTCTCACAGGCTACAAGTGAAGATGGACACATCGGGGACACAACTGTGCACGTACTTATACAATTCTGAGGCGCATATTGAAGATATTAGAAGAACTGTCCACAATTACTTTTCGTAAGCCAACAAGATGAGTTGATCGAACGAACAGCAAAAGCGCTAGCCTATGTCAATCTACTATCCCCATAGTACAAAAGTTGACCTACTCTATTCTGTGCGAGAAATAAATATTTGAAACATAGTGTGGGACAGTTGTGGGATGCGATAGATTCCAAATGAATACCTCCACTAGCATCAAAAAACGTGTTTTAAGCAATGAGCCTGACGCAAGAGATGAGAACGCTTAGCTTAAAATATCGATAAACTATTAGGCTATTTCTTCAAATAAAGGCAGGCAGAAGCTACAAGCGCGAATGTTCCGTTAGCAGGACAACACCATTCTCAAAAGTGACCACAAATGTGATTATGCATTTAATGCTTTTATTATAAAGGTGCTTTTTAATGGTGAAATTTTCTTCCCCAAACTTAAAAATCGTGCTCTGTGTGTATGTACAGTGGGGAGAACAAGTATTTGATACACTGCCGATTTTGCAGGTTTTCCTACTTACAAAGCATGTAGAGGTCTGTCATTTTTATCATAGGTACGCCTCAACTGTGAGAGATGGAATATAAACAAAAAAATCATATTGTATGATTTTTAAGTAGCTAATTTGCATTTTATTGCATGACATAAGTATTTGATACATCAGAAAAGCAGAACTTAATATTTAATACAGAAACCTTTGTTTGCAATTACAGAGATCATGTTTCCTGTAGTTCTTGACAAGGTTTGCACACACTGCAGCAGGGATTTTGGCCCACTCCTCCACACAGACCTTCTCCAGATCCTTCAGGTTTCGGGGCTGTCGCTGGGCAATACGGACTTTCAGCTCCCCCCAAAGATGTTCTTTTGGGTTCAGGTCTGGAGATTGGCTAGGCCACTCCAGGACCTTGAGATGCTTCTTACGGAGCCACTCCTTAGTTGCCCTGGCTGTGTGTTTCGGGTCGTTGTCATGCTGGAAGACCCAGCCACGACCCATCTTCAATGCTCTTACTGAGGGAAGGAGGTTGTTGGCCAAGATCTCGCGATACATGGCCCCATCCATCCTCCCCTCAATACGGTGCAGTCGTCCTGTCCCCTTTGCAGAAAAGCATCCCCAAAGAATGATGTTTCCACCTCCATGCTTCACGGTTGAGATGGTGTTCTTGGGGTTGTACTCATCCTTCTTCCTCCAAACACGGCGAGTGGAGTTTAGACCAAAAAGCTCTATTTTTGTCTCATCAGACCACATGACCTTCTCCCATTCCTCCTCTGGATCATCCAGATGGTCATTGGCAAACTTCAGACGGGCCTGGACAGGATTTTAATCCATGGCGACCTAGTGTGTTACTAATGGTTTTCTTTGAGACTGTGGTCCCAGCTCTCTTCATGTCATTGACCAGGTCCTGCCATGTAGTTCTGGGCTGATCCCTCACCTTCCTCATGATCATTGATGCCCCACGAGGTGAGCTCTTGCATGGAGCCCCAGACCGAGGGTGATTGACCGTCATCTTCCATTTTCTAATAAATTGCGCCAACAGTTGTTGCCTTCTCACCAAGCTGCTTGCCTATTGTCCTGTAGCCCATCCCAGCCTTGTGCAGGTCTACAATTGTATCCCTGATGTCCTTACACAGCTCTCTGGTCTTGGCCATTGCGGAGAGGTTGGAGTCTGTTTGAGTGTGGACAGGTGTCTTTTATACAGGTAACGAGTTCAAACAGGTGCAGTTAATACAGGTAATGAGTGGAGAACAGGAGGGCTTCTTAAAGAAAAACTAACAGGTCTGTGAGAGACAGAATTCTTACTTGTTGGTAGGTGATCAAATACTTATGTCATGCAATAAAATGCAAATTAATTACTTAAAAATCATACAATGTGATTTTCTTGATTTTTGTTTTAGATTCCGTCTCTCACAGTTGAAGTGTACTACCTATGAAAAAAATTACAGACCCCTACATACTTTGTAAGTAGGAAAACCTGCCAACTCAGCAGTGTATCAAATAGTTGTTCTCCCCACTGTATGTAATTTAGGCTCTACACCCATTGTAAAGCGGATTAATGTTCTTCAATTTAAGAAGTTATTTGGTGCTTTAGTTGTCATACAAACCTTAATAAAACATATAAGCCTATGGGCTAGGCTACATGAGATGTGCAACTATGAAACAAAATGCGCTGTTTGCCTTAAGCTGGGCATCATTCACAAGTGATAGGCTAAAATTGTCACCCATCACACTATTCTTGATTTAATATTGTCTTTACATATACTAAATAATATATGTATGAAATTTGTTTTGATTTAGAATTGGACCATTATCATGCACCTGTATCAAAACAGGGGCAGCGGGAAACAATACATGTAATCTATGCACTTAAATAGTAAATGGAGTATGCTTTTCGCGGGGTTCATTTTCCTGCCAGCCAGGTGGGCTATACTCCTGTTGTAAAAATAATCAATGTGCTTAATGTTAAGAAAGTTGAGAAATAAATATAGTAGGCCTAGCCTATAGAAAGCTGATGGTATCCTCTTTTAAATAGAGGTTCTCAGGCAATTGCATAGCCTATGGAAATGTTGCGCAATTTGAGCTCATGGGTTCTCAACACGGAACCCAAACCGGCTTTGCGCGTGCGCCATCATGCAGAAATGTATTTTGTGCCCCCACACCAAATGCGATCACGACACGCAGATTAAAATATCAAAACAAACTCTGAACCAATTTCAGTAATGTGGGGACAGGTCGAAAAGCATTAAACATTTATGGCAATTTAGCTAGCTAGCTTGCACTTGCTAGCTAATTTGTCCTATTTAGCTAGCTTGCTGTTGCTAGCTAATTTGTCCTGGGATAAAAACATGGAGTTATTTTACCTGAAATGCACAAGGTCCTCTACTCCGACAATTAATCCACACATAAAACAGTCAACCGAATCATTTCTTGTCATCTCTCCTTCTTCCAGGCCTTTTCTTCTCTGGACTTTTTTTTGTGATTGGTAACTTTCCTAAATTAGGTGCATTACCGCTACCGACCTCGTTTATCTTTCAGTCACCATGTGGGTATAACCAATGAGGAGATGGCACGTGGGTACCTGCTTCTATAAACCAATGAGGAGATGGGAGAGGCAGGACATTCAGCCCGATCTGCGTCACAAATAGAACTGACTTCTGTTTTAGCCCTTGGTAACGCAGACACTCATTGGCGCGCGCAAACAGTGTGGGTGCAGTAATTGAAAAATATAGATTTCTACATTTATTTTGCAATGCGAGCGGTGTAGTCAGGGTACAAGTGTTTTATTCGATTTTCAATTACATTTGCATTGATGTCAGAGTGATTTGAGGGACAATAGAGTGGGGTACCAGACAGTTAGCAAGTTTGGTGGGCGACTAATGACCATCAGCAGCATCAGAGCTTGGAGAAGCCTAATTACCATGACTAAATGTCATGTGGAATTTGACTGTTGTCTAGACTCGTGACCGCTGGTGGGGCGGTAATGCAGTCACTGTAACAGCCTTACCCACAGCTCGAGTATGCAGCGTCTGTATGAATTCCATTTTTCTACTCAGATAATTCAGGGAATTCATTCAATTTGGTAATTACTTTGCAATTCGTCTCTTGGAATTGAGTGGAAATGGAACTGACCCCAACACTGCTCGTATAATACAGCACCATCAGGACCATAATGTTCTCTCCTCTCAAGTTATCCTGTATTAAACAGCCAGCTCTCTTGTGTAGTACACTCCTCCAGTCTCTCCAATGTTCCACTCAAGTCTGACACATAGGGAACCATATTCCCTATATATGAGCACTATAAAGGGAATAGGGTACCATTTAGGACTTAGACCATGTCTCTGGCGTTATACGCATTTTGTTGCTTTGTGCACTCTTGCATTATGTAGCCATGTCTTAATCCTCCCAATGCACCCATGGTGATGTATTTTTGTTATGTTCCTTTTTTTCTTTTGCGTGACCCATTTCAGCTGTACTTTCAAGTGCACGGTATTATTAGCGTAGCGTAAATAAAAAATGCTCGCCTCTCCGCAAGCTGTCTCCCTGGGAGCTCTTATCCCCAGCGCCCGCTGCCATTCCTAAGTAACAACGCACTCTGTGTGCTCCTACTGGCTTGGTGTGTTTTATAATGTGATAATACTGCCACTTTGTTGTAAATGCTTGATGACCATTTGGAAATTAGCCTGGTCCCAGATCTGGTTTGTGCTGTCTTGCCAACTCGTCTTGCATTACCGTAAAACTTGGTAAGAATAAACCTTAGGAGTAGGCAAGACTGCACAAACAAATCTGTTGTATGCAGTAGCAGTTTGTAATTGTTGACATGTATTATTATTATTATTCATAAATTAACATGGGATTTATATAGCGCTTTTCAAAGACCTAAAGGTGCTTATGGAGAAAGTGTGTTTGTGTGTCTTTGGTTTCTCCAGGGTAACTCTGGGCTGGGTTTCAGTATCGCGGGGGGAACGGACAACCCCCACATCGGTGAAGACCCCAGCATCTTCATCACCAAGGTCATCCCTGGGGGGGCGGCGGCCCAGGACGGACGACTCCGGTGAGTGAGGAACACATACACATATTAGAGGCGTGAACGTTTAAACATGAAAACGTTAACGTTAAGAAAAAATCCCTAAGCGTGAAAGTCACAGTTATCACAAAGCTACCACTAACAGGTCCCGATCATCAACATAAAGGGACAATTTCAATTAAACAAATACCTAATGCAACAGTGTTGGAACATTAGTAAGAGATATGCATCTTTCAAATGATTATATAAAGTTCTCTGCACGCCATCGGCGTTAAGTTGGAAAAATTGTAGCGAAAGGCATGCGACAGCAGCAAAGTCCTGTATGGCAATACTTTGAGAAGTTAAATGAAGTGGTGAAATGCAAACTTTTCCAGATGGAATTGAGGTACGGTAATGATGGTAACAGGGACGTCACCTGGAAACCCCTGTTCAGTCTATGCCATCGAAAGAGCAGGTGTTCCAAATGTTTTGTACACTCAGGGCCCTATATTCCACTAGGGCTGGGAATTGCCAGGGACCTCACGATATGATGTTATCACGATACTTATGTGCTTGTATTTTAATTCTTGCGTTTGTATATGTATTGATACTGCCATTTTATTGCCATTTGATGTTCCAAACATTGTCTGCTGTATTGAGACGAGAGAGCATGAGAAAATTAGTTTTGATCAGTCGGAAATAAATGTACTGAAAACATGTTGGGTCACTATTTCAGAAGATGGTGAACAAGCTTTAGGATGAAAAATACCAGTGTTGGTACAGCCGACTAGTGCAAAATAAATATTGCGATATTGTTAAAAGGATATGATACGATATAGCGTCAAAAATAATATTTCAATATGTAACTATCTATTTTTCCCCCTCATCAATATATTCCACCCTCAGCTAATGTCACACACGCAGCTGATTTTATCACATCATGTGTGCAGCGCATAGTCAATCACCGGACTACCCTGTATTAATACTAGGTAATTTCAACAGCTGTATGCACAAAAAGGTGCTGCCTATGTATCAGCAATTTGCTACATTATCAGCAATTTGCTGCATGTGCTACAAGGGGTAGTAAAACAATTTATCTTTGCTTCAGCATTATTAATCATGCCTACAAGTCTACAGAGGGATGGAGTGGTCTATAAATCAGTCAAACATTGGAATGACACCTCGAGTGCAGGACTGTGAGACTGCGTTGACAGTACTGATTGGCCAGGGTAACATCAGCAACCATGTTCTGAAATCCTGTCACAAGGAATTGTCAGGTTTGTTCTCTGAGCTGTTCAATCACTTACTGAGGAAGCACACAATACCAGCTCTGTGGAAATGTTCCATCGTATGCCCAGTGCTCAAGAAGAGCTGCCCTGCTGTTCTCAATGATTACCGCCCTGTTGCATTAACACCTCTCATAATGACACGTTTTGTACTTACTACATGTACTTACTACACCTGGCTCCTTCCCATCTTGAAAAGAGTGCAATGCCCAGATGGTGGTTGTGGACTTTTCCAGTGCTTTTTTGCCAATACAGCCACTTCTAATGGGCAAGAAACTTTTGCATATGAACCAAGTCCAAACCTCATTCTGTGGATTTTATATATTTTTTGTCAAATAGACCACAATGGGTGAGAATCAACGGTGAGTGGAGCACAAAGAAAACCATCTCATTGCTTGACATTAACTTTATATGTCTATGGTTTAAAACAGACTCAGGCACAGTTCTGGGATGACAAATCCAAAATTCATACAACCATGCACATGAAATGTCACATCGTCTCATGTTCCTCCCCTCCAGCATTTGATGTTGCCGGTTTACTAACTACGGTCCTGGGAACCATCATTATGCACACCTGGCATTCATCGTTACGCGCACCTGCGCGTCATCATTAAGCACACCTTGACCTCCCCTTTATCTGACACTCCCTTAGGTTCTTTCCCCAGTCAGTATTGTTTTCTGTTAATGTCTAGACGCTAATCCTACGTTGTATCGTTCCATGTTTCTCGTTATATTAAACTTACCACCGGCTTCTCGACTCCCAGTGTCTACGTTACATTAATTAAACAATGTAAAAAAGCAATGAGGCTGATGCATCAGATCAGACCGTTTATCTTAAAATTGTTATAAAGTTTTATTTCTTCATAGCTCAAAATGTGAGCATGGCTGTAGGCTATGGGCTATGTTCCAAAATGCAATTAGCGGGAAAACACTGTTCTCAAAAGCGCACCACATGCGCAAGCAGTTTCATGTGACAGAGATTGAAATACTGGTTAGAATATTAAAAAAAGGAAATCTAAAGATGCATCAACTACTACGGGTTGTTAGAGCTACTAATATGACTAGGGTTGTGCCTTTGGCTGCTGGACCATAAAATAACTTTGATTTGGAAAATCAATAGACATGAGAAAAATGATGGTTTCAATGGCATATTAAGAGTTTATGAAATAATTCCCTCAACATTCTATGGTTGTACTTTGAAGCAAGGTAAGACATACTTCATCAAATTTGATAAAACGTGCATGTTTTTAACAATTAAGATTATGGTTAAATAGTTTAAAATGCTGACTGCCTCTGCTCACGTTCAAGGTGGGTGATGTGAGGTGCGCTTCGGGCACTGTCCTTCAGGTACTGTCCTTCACTCCTCCGGTCTTGTGACCATTTGATCTGAACGAACCATGAGTATGTCGACAGAATCAAGCCTTTAGATGTTATTGTTAATTAATATCTAACGTGACTGGCGTTTATCCTATATTTATGCAATTAAAGGTTTAACTAAAGTTTGGCTTCATTTTCTGGAGCCTCCCTCATATCAGCCTCGGTTTGGTTTGGACATGAGGATGTAGCCAATATACATATCACCTACACTTCGACATGTAGCCGTTTTTATTTACACTGAACAAAAATATAAACGCAACATGCAACAATTTCAAAGGTATTTACAGAGTTACAGTTCATGTTAGGGAATCAGTCAATTTAAATAAATTCATTAGGCCCTAATCTATTGATTTCACATGACTGGGACTGGCCATTGAAGAAGAGTGGGACAACATTCCACAGGCCACAATCAACAGCTCGATCAACTCTATGCGAAGATGTCACGCTGCATGAGGCAAATGGTGGTCACATCAGATACTGACTGGTTTTCTGATCCACGCCCTTACCTTTTAAAAAAAAAAGTATGGTATCTGTGACCAACATGCGTATCTGTGTTCCCAGTCATAAAGTAGGGCCTAATACATTTTTATTCTATAAACTCTATCATTGTGTCCAATACCTTAAAAACACGTTATAGGTGTAGCAATTGGGATACACCAGATTTCAGGGGGGTTAAAATCACCTTACATCATTTCACAAATAGTTTCATCTTCACTCATTCATTTTATACAATAATTACACGCAAACCTCATAAGAGGCACCTGTATAAACAGAGTTATGGTAGTGTGGCTTTATTGGCTTTCATCCTTGCAGACTTGTCAGGTAATTTTCGGGTCAATGCCTGGAGGTCAGTCAGAATTGGTGTCGAGGGAGTCTAGTGGTTTTACTACAAGTCACTGTACCTTCCACTATTGTAGTTGTGATAGGTATTTATTTATTTTATTTTATTTTACCTTTATTTAACCAGGTAGGCAAGTTGAGAACAAGTTCTCATTTACAATTGCGACCTGGCCAAGATAAAGCAAAGCAGTTCGACAGATACAACGACACAGAGTTACACATGGAGTAAAACAAACATACAGTCAATAATACAGTATAAACAAGTCTATATACAATGTGAGCAAATGAGGTGAGAAGGGAGGTAAAGGCAAAAAAGGCCATGATGGCAAAGTAAATACAATATAGCAAGTAAAACACTGGAATGGTAGTTTTGCAATGGAAGAATGTGCAAAGTAGAAATAAAAATAATGGGGTGCAAAGGAGCAAAATAAATAAATAAATAAAAATTAAATACAGTTGGGAAAGAGGTAGTTGTTTGGGCTAAATTATAGGTGGGCTATGTACAGGTGCAGTAATCTGTGAGCTGCTCTGACAGTTGGTGCTTAAAGCTAGTGAGGGAGATAAGTGTTTCCAGTTTCAGAGATTTTTGTAGTTCGTTCCAGTCATTGGCAGCAGAGAACTGGAAGGAGAGGCGGCCAAAGGAAGAATTGGTTTTGGGGGTGACTAGAGAGATATACCTGCTGGAGCGTGTGCTACAGGTGGGAGATGCTATGGTGACCAGCGAGCTGAGATAAGGGGGACTTTACCTAGCAGGGTCTTGTAGATGACATGGAGCCAGTGGGTTTGGCGACGAGTATGAAGCGAGGGCCAGCCAACGAGAGCGTACAGGTCGCAATGGTGGGTAGTATATGGGGCTTTGGTGATAAAACGGATTGCACTGTGATAGACTGCATCCAATTTGTTGAGTAGGGTATTGGAGGCTATTTTGTAAATGACATCGCCAAAGTCGAGGACTGGTAGGATGGTCAGTTTTACAAGGGTATGTTTGGCAGCATGAGTGAAGGATGCTTTGTTGCGAAATAGGAAGCCAATTCTAGATTTAACTTTGGATTGGAGATGTTTGATATGGGTCTGGAAGGAGAGTTTACAGTCTAACCAGACACCTAAGTATTTGTAGTTGTCCACGTATTCTAAGTCAGAGCCGTCCAGAGTAGTGATGTTGGACAGGCTGGTAGGTGCAGGTAGCGATCGGTTGAAGAGCATGCATTTAGTTTTACTTGTATTTAAGAGCAATTGGAGGCCACGGAAGGAGAGTTGTATGGCATTGAAGCTTGCCTGGAGGGTTGTTAACACAGTGTCCAAAGAAGGGCCGGAAGTATACAGAATGGTGTCGTCTGCGTAGAGGTGGATCAGGGATTCACCAGCAGCAAGAGCGACCTCATTGATGTATACAGAGAAGAGAGTCGGTCCAAGAATTGAACCCTGTGGCACCCCCATAGAGACTGCCAGAGGTCCGGACAGCAGACCCTCCGATTTGACACACTGAACTCTATCAGAGAAGTAGTTGGTGAACCAGGCGAGGCAATTATTTGAGAAACCAAGGCTGTCGAGTCTGCCGATGAGGATGTGGTGATTGACAGAGTCGAAAGCCTTGGCCAGATCAATGAATACGGCTGCACAGTAATGTTTCTTATCGATGGCGGTTAAGATATCGTTTAGGACCTTGAGCGTGGCTGAGGTGCACCCATGACCAGCTCTGAAACCAGATTGCATAGCAGAGAAGGTATGGTGAGATTCGAAATGGTCGGTAATCTGTTTGTTGACTTGGCTTTCGAAGACCTTAGAAAGGCACGGTAGGATAGATATAGGTCTGTAGCAGTTTGGGTCAAGAGTGTCCCCCCTTTGAAGAGGGGGATGACCGCAGCTGCTTTCCAATCTTTGGGAATCTCAGACGACACGAAAGAGAGGTTGAACAGGCTAGTAATAGGGGTGGCAACAATTTCGGCAGATAATTTTAGAAAGAAAGGGTCCAGATTGTCTAGCCCGGCTGATTTGTAGGGGTCCAGATTTTGCAGCTCTTTCAGAACATCAGCTGAATGGATTTGGGAGAAGGAGAAATGGGGAAGGCTTGGGCGAGTTGCTGTTGGGGGTGCAGTGCTGTTGTCCGGGGTAGGAGTAGCCAGGTGGAAAGCATGGCCAGCCGTAGAAAAATGCTTATTGAAATTCTCAATTATGGTGGATTTATCATTGGTGACAGTGTTTCCTATCTTCAGTGCAGTGGGCAGCTGGGAGGAGGTGTTCTTATTCTCCATGGACTTTACAGTGTCCCAGAACTTTTTGAGTTAGTGTTGCAGGAAGCAAATTTCTGCTTGAAAAAGCTAGCCTTGGCTTTTCTAACTGCCTGTGTATAATGGTTTCTAGCTTCCCTGAACAGCTGCATATCACGGGGCTGTTCGATGCTAATGCAGAACGCCATAGGATGTTTTTGTGTTGGTTAAGGGCAGTCAGGTCTGGGGAGAACCAAGGGCTATATCTGTTCCTGGTTCTAAATTTCTTGAATGGGGCATGTTTATTTAAGATGGTTAGGAAGGCATTTTTAAAAAATATCCAGGCATCCTCTACTGACGGGATGAGATCAATATCCTTCCAGGATACCCCGGCCAGGTCGATTAGAAAGGCCTGCTCGCAGAAGTGTTTCAGGGAGCGTTTTACAGTGATGAGTGGAGGTCGTTTGACCGCTGACCCATTACGGATGCAGGCAATGAGGCAGTGATCGCTGAGATCTTGGTTGAAGACAGCAGAGGTGTATTTAGAGGGGAAGTTGGTTAGGATGATATCTATGAGGGTGCCCGTGTTTAAGGCTTTGGGGATGTAGCTGGTAGGTTCATTGATAATTTGTGTGAGATTGAGGGCATCAAGTTTAGATTGTAGGATGGCTGGGGTGTTAAGCATGTTCCAGTTTAGGTCACCTAGCAGCACGAACTCTGAAGATAGATGGGGGGCAATCAGTTCACATATGGTGTCCAGAGCACAGCTGGGGGCAGAGGGTGGTCTATAGCAGGTGGCAACGGTGAGAGACTTGTTTTTAGAGAGGTGGATTTTTAAAAGTAGAAGTTCAAATTGTTTGGGTACAGACCTGGATAGTAGGACAGAACTCTGCAGGCTATCTTTGCAGTAGATTGCAACACCGCCCCCTTTGGCAGTTCTATCTTGTCTGAAAATGTTGTAGTTTGGAATTAAAATTTCTGAATTTTTGGTGGTCTTCCTAAGCCAGGATTCAGACACAGCTAGAACATCCGGGTTGGCTGAGTATGCTAAAGCAGTGAATAGAACAAACTTAGGGAGGAGGCTTCTAATGTTAACATGCATGAAACCAAGGCTATTACGGTCACAGAAGTCATCAAAAGAGAGCGCCTGGGGAATAGGAGTGGAGCTAGGCACTGCAGGGCCTGGATTCACCTCTACATCGCCAGAGGAACATAGGAGGAGTAGAATAAGGGTACGGCTAAAAGCTATGAGAATTGGTCGTCTAGAACGTCTGGAACATAGAGTAAAAGGAGGTTTCTGGGGGCGATAAAATAGCATCAAGGTATAATGTACAGACAAATGTATGGTAGGATGTGAATACAGTGGAGGTAAACCTAGGTATTGAGTGATGAAGAGAGAGATATTGTCTCTAGAAACATCATTGAAACCAGGAGATGTCATTGCATGTGTGGGTGGTGGAACTAATAGGTTGGATAAGGTATAGTGAGCAGGACTAGAGGCTCTACAGTGAAATAAGCCAATAAACACTAACCAGAACAGCAATGGACAAGACATATTGACATTAAGGAGAGGCATGCTTAGTCGAGTGATCAAAAGGGTCCGGTGAGTGGAGAGGTTGGTTGGTGATTTAGACAGCTAGCCAGGCCATCGGTAGCAAGCTAGCATAGGATGGAGGTCTGTTGTTAGCCACCTCTTGCGTTCTGTCAGTAGATTAGTGGGGTTCCGTGTGGTAGAGGGGATTAATCCAAATCACACAACAACAAAAATAAAAACAATAGATATAGTTATAGATGCCCAAGAAGAAAACATAATAATAATAAAAATAAATAAATTGTCCGATTGTCTATTCAGATAGAAGCCGGTAAGATAGCTAACGGTTAGCAGGCCGCAGATGGGCGTTCAGGTAACGTCGCGACGGAGGAGCCAGCCGGATCTCCTTCGGGTAGATAACGTCGGCAGTCCAGTTATGAAGGCCCGGTGGGGCTCCGCGTAGGCAGTAGAACGGGTCCGGATAGGTGACTGCAGCCCAGGAGTGATTGATGGAACTCAGGAGTGATTGACGGAGCTGGCTAGCTCCGGAATAATTGATGTTTGCTCCGGAATCGACGAAGGCCGATAGTCACACGGATAGCAGCTAGCTAGCTGTGAGATCCGGGTATGAATGTCCAGAGAGCAGTCGAAATCCAGGGACATGGAGAGAAATTGGTCCGGTATGTTCCGTTCCGTTCCGAGCCGCGCTGCGCCGTACAGAACTGGCGATAGATTTTCGAGCTAAAGGATAGCTGATGACAACAAACCGTGGTTAGCTGAATACTAACGATTTGCCAGTAAAGAAGCTAACTAGCTTCTGGATTAGCTTCTGGCTAGTTTCAGGCTAGCTTCTTGGAGGATTACAGATTTGAGGTAAATAATACTTTTTTATAAATATAAATTGGTGAGGCGGGTTGCAGGAGAGTGTTTTGAAGATGAGTTGATGGAAAATAAAAATGAAATGTATGTGAAAAAAAGTTGTAAATATATATATATACAGGACACGACAAGACGAGGACAAAAGACGTCTGAACTGCTATGCCACCTTGGAGATGAAATGTATGAAGAAGTCTATTTCATAGCTATGTTATCCACGAGCTAACCTCACGACGGAAGTAAGCATTGGACCAGTCGTACGTGCTGTGATCATGGTTCATGACTTCTAATAACTTTACTCCTGAATGGAGGGTTCTATTTATTAGTGGCATGTGTGTTAACCGTCAGAAAAGTGTTCTGGAGATTCCGATCCCCATGTTGCACTCTGAGTGACTCCTATGTCGCTGTTGTCAAGTTTAATTTGATTGGTTAGGTCACTAACCTTCTTACTGATTGTAGCTGGACTGACTGTTGCTGGTATTGGTACTGGTACTCAAGGGGACCAGTTATCCTACCGATTTATTCTGAAATATTATCCTACCGGAACACATGATTAGAGCATTTTACTAGTTGTATTGTAGTTGAACCTACACATGGCAATTTATATATTTTTTGTCATTTGTTTGAAGTGGAGGTTCACTGGACTTCTTCTACGACCAGTGTGGTACACCTCAGTAATATCTTAGATGTGTTCTAAGATTGTCCCCGTCTAGGGGTCCGTCTTTTCCTCACTGTTCTCATAGGTGAGTTTACAACTAGATTTGTTTTATGCTCTGACGGTCTTGTACGGTGTTGCCCATAGTCTCGACACCGCAACCAGCCTCGATGAGGCTCATCAAGGGTCTGGGCTACTATTCCTTCCCTTTGTGTCTCAGGACACCCCACCAGTGTTGGTATCTGAGGTGCAAACGAAAAGGTCAGACCCTATGTATGAGTTGTCAGCGACCGCGTTATGAGAATGGTACAGCCATTTCAACCAAATCTCCTGGTGTTTGTGCTTCAAAACGCTCATTGGCTGTCGAGGCCTGTCAGTCACCAATGCATCCGCGTGTGGCAACCTCTTCAGTACCTGCGAACTGAGATGGGGATATCGGTCTGTGATATCGCAAAGTGTTTCACCAGTGGAAGTCATCGGGTCAGTTGCTGGACTGACACCATTGGTGTCATTGTAAGGGGTGACAGTCCCCCACAAAGCGGAAGGTGTATCATAGGAAGCAGAGTATACTCTGCGCATTGATATTTTTCTTGCTGAGACGGCTGCAGTGCTTGCGGAAGTGTCCGAAGGTCAAGAGAAGTTCATCTCAACTACCGTATTACAGGACTGCAAGGAGGAGGGAAGTTGCTCATTCACAGAGACAGCTGGCTCGAAATCATGAAAAGAATGGTTAATCAGGTTGGCTGATGAAATGTGTCGATGTATCGTAATATAGGTTTCTAAATTTCTTTTTCCAAAGTGGTGCTTTCGACAGATACCCCTCGTGAATGACTGCATTGCAGCTAGCGTTAGGGGGAGACAGTGTGGTCAGTGAAGAAGGCACTGTGGTCTGTGACCATACCTGGTTGGTTTTCCAATCCATCAGTGGGAGTAACCGATCCATCAAGTCTGCTCCAAGTAGCAGGGATACCGATTCTAGGCTGGTAACATACACAGGGTGAACGAGCAATACGTCCTGGAAGTGTAGTTTCAGCATGACTCTCAATGTGAGAGACGAAGTAGTCTGAGTGACACCTCAAAGTGTAGTGTCACATCGTTCCAGTTTTAACCAACATTTAGGTGGTTTCAATGCCCTTTTGAGATTATCGAACAATGTTTGAGGGATGAGTGATATTGTCGCACCCGACTCAATTAGCGCATGACAAGTTAAGCAGTTCTCCAGGTCTGTTTCCAGGTATGGGCATTTAGATTCGTGTTTAGTGGACATATTCCCCACAAAGTGGAGAGGTCGTTCGCAAAGACATGATGTGCCATTTCTGTTCAGATCAACTTTTCAGATTTTGAGTGGGCTTGGCTTTAACGAAACATTTGACCTTTTTCTTTGCAACCTTTGTATCAGTCTATAGACAAAGCCTGTGGGCTTGTTTCTTGATCAAGAGGGCCCTGGATAGGATCTTGAGTGAGAGCGGGAGAAATTTGAGTTTTAACATCCTTGCTATGGTTGTTGTATCCTGCGGACCTGGTGTCCAGTAATTTCCCGTCTAGTCCTTGTGACTTTTACCCTTTTCTCAAATTGTACTCGCTATAGTTCTTCACGTAGTGGAACTTCTGGAGAACATTGGTTTATGTTTTGATCGTCCTTCAATCCGTTGTTACCCTTGTGCTCTGACACTTTGTGTGGGTTGGATGCAGGAACGTTGTGAACAGGTTGATTGTTGTAGTAGTCGTATTGATGGCGACGTACTTTACAGTTATTTGGACCGCAGAGGTTATTGGAATCATGGTTTCGTGGTATAAACCGTTGTTGTGCGTCGTCTCTCAACGCTCCAATACCTGATAATGCACGCTCTAACTGAAGTGAGTGCTCCTGGTCAAACTTCAAAACCGAGCAGTCAGGGCTCTTAGCGTTGTGAACTTTTGATGCCTCAAAAGCTGTGCTTGAATGCTCTCTGAGTTGTAAGATAGGCAAGCCAATTGGGCTGCAGGGCCCAAGTAGGTAATGAAGGTGGGATACATGTTCGACAGAAACATTCAAACAGAATGGTAACAGCTCTTCCATTCCTCTTTCAGTGAGTAGGCGAAAGTAAGCTGAACGAAGCCTATGATAGTAAGCTTTTGGGTGTTCGTTCCAAGGTTGTTTGACTGTGTTAGCCAGTGAGCTATCATGTTTGTGAGGCGCAGAACCACCAAATTCTAATTTCAAAGCTGTGGCAAGTTTAGCGTAGTCATTTAACACATGTTGCTGTTGTAGACGAATGTCGTCACATGCTATTCGACGTTCACTTCAACAGGTAAACCCTGTCAGAACCCTTATAGTTCGGGTATCCATCCAATGCGTCCTCTTGTCAGCTCGGTATGTAAGGGTGATATTCTGCTGCATTGCAGAGTCCACGTGAGCGCTTAGAGTACTTAGAGTACTGATTTTAGACACGTGAGTGTCGCACTTGCTCCTTTCGGTCTCAAACTTCTCTGTCATGGTTTGCAGATGGAGGTCCTGAGTACGGAGCGAGAGATTCAGTGATGAGATTTCTTCCGCTTGCTGAGAAATCAATATTTCCATCTTCATCACCTGAGTTCTCTCATCATTCATTTATTCAGCGACTTCAATGAGTGCTGTTGACTTTTCATCCAACTTCGTCATTGTGTTCATTAACTGATCGTCTTTGGTCTGCAGCATTTTGAGTAGAACCTTGTTAATTTGAGTAACGTTCAACAAAACTGCCTGAATGTTATCAGGCTGTGCGCGCCTGTTTGTAGATAACTCTTCAGATTTATCTAGTTTGGTGTGGACATCATCGTATTTAGTTTTGGCTATATCAAGTTATTCCTGTAGCATATGATTTTGTTCCTGTAGAAGACAATTTTGTTGAAGATTTTGTGCTTGTTCATCGTCACAAGTTTTTGAAATTACATTTAATTGTTCAGTTTTCAACCGCAGTTCCATAGCTAGCAGAATTTTTGCATTTGTCATTGGTTTCCCAGTTCTCTCCACCTGTCCCTTTGTCTACTGTTACCTGCTCGTGCTTCAGCGGTGAACTGCGGTATTAGACTGATGCCCATTTCGGATGGCAAGACATCAGGGCTAGATTGGAGAGAACCTTTACGAGGCCTGCGCCCGATGGTTGATTTTGGAGAGCGTGGTTGTCTGCTGTTTTTCCGCTAATGGCATAATTAGGGTTGGTATCACTGAGGTCACAGATCTATCCATTTATGGGTGGAGGTTAACTAATTAGTGGGCGAGTGGGGACAACCCCCTCTGATAGCTTGCACATTATTAGAACATTTGAAAGGAAAAATGGTTTTCCTAATTTTCCAAAGTTTGGTTTTGGAATATGTTGGGAGCTGCAAAGACGATTGAAATCTATTTATAGACATTAATGAACCATCAGTACTGTAGGAGTTGGACGTGAATGAATTTGAAAAAGCGAATGTAATTAATGAATCAATGATAATGATTAATCATACCTGGATAGGCTATCTGGTAATTAAACTTTAAATTAACATTGGAAGTTGGCTCATCTAGGTTACTATTGCAAAGTTTTTAAAATATCTCATTTAATTGGAAGAACCTAGAAAAGGTATGTTCGACTATTTATCTTATTAAATTGAATGAGACAATGATATCCAAGTCCTGATTGACTGGATTATCACAAAGTAACCAGTAGTTTAAATGTTAGTGTACATTCACCACTAGATTGACTTCTCCCTAAGGCCAAAGCCACATGGGATTCCCGCTGGAGGCAGGACGTCCGTCAGTACTGGGGTTTACTGAATGTGCTTTGCAAAAGCAAATTTTACTGTTTGATCTATTTTAATGATAAATCAAGCCTGTATAGGCTATCTGGGAATTAAACTTTAAATTAACCTGAGAGTGTCTCTTCATTTAGGTTAATCTGGAAAAAGTTTAAATGGTCTCATTGTAGAAAACCCAATCAATTACTTGAAAAGTAAATCTGGCAATTTCACTTGTTAGTTAAATCGAATAAGACAGATATTAAAATATCTGAAGAGTTATATTAGGAAAATTATAACTTTGTAATCTGAAGATTTTCCTTGGTGCTCCGACTTCCTAGTTAATTACATTTACATTATTAGTTTAATTACGTAATAATAATTACAGAGAATTGATTTGATAAATAATAGTTCACTTTAATGATGCCAAAGGCACAACATATTATGACGCCCCGTGCGAGGAATCTAAAATAAAATTGGACTTTGCTGTTGAAATTTATATATATATATATAACAAATTCTTATTTTCAATGACGGCCTAGGAACAGTGGTTTAACTGCCTGTTCAGGGGCAGAACGACAGATTTGTACCTTGTCAGCTCGGGGATTCGAACTTGCAACCTTTCGGTTACTAGTCCAACGCTCTAACCACCCTGCCGCCCCACGAGCCTCATCTCGGGAGTTGATAGGCTTGAAGTCATAAACAGCGCAATGCTTGACGCACAATGAAGAGCTGCTGGCAAAACGTACAAAAGTGCTGTTTGAATGAATGTTTATACGCCTGCTTCTGCCTACCACCGCTCAGTCAGATACTTGTATGCTCAGTTAGATTATATGCAATAGCAGGACACGCTAGATAATATCTAGTAATATCATCAACCATGTGTATTTAACTTGTGATTATGATTGATTGTTTTTTATAAGTTTAATGCTAGCTAGCAACTTACCTTGGCTTACTGCATTCGCATAACAGGCAGCCTCCTTGTGGAGTGCAACGAGAAAGAGGCAGGTCGTTATTGCGTTGTACTAGTTAGGTTTGCAAGATTGGATCCCCCGAGCTGACAAGGTGAAAATCTGTCGTTCTGCCCCTGAACAAGGCAGTTAACCCACTGTTCCTAGGCTGTCATTGAAGATAAGAATGTGTTCTTAACTGACTTGCCTAGTTAAATAAAGGTGTAAAAAATATATATATATTTACGATAGTTATGAAAACTTGAAATCGGCCCTAATTAATCGGCCATTCCGATTAATCGGTCGACCTCTAGTTGAGACCCAGGTCCTCAAGCTTAATGATGAACTTGGAGGGTACTATGGTGAGCTGTAGTCAATGAACAGCATTCTTACATAGGTATTCGTCTTGTCCAGATGGGATAGGCCAGTGTGATGGCGATTGCATCGTCTGTGGACCTATTGGGGCAGTATGCAACTTGAAGTGTGTCTTGGGTGACAGGTAAGGTGGAGGTGATATGATCCTTGACTAGTATCTCAAAGCACTTCATGATGACAGAAATGAGTGCTACAGGGAAATAGTCATTTAGTTTAGTTATCTTTGCCTTCATTGGTACAGGAACATTGGTGGCCATCTTGAAGCATGTGGGGACAGCAGGCTGGGATAGGGAGAGATTGAATATGTCCATAAACACACCAGCTGGTCTGTGCATGCTCTGAGGACATGGCTAGTGATGCCGTCTGGGCCTTGCGAGGGTTAACGCGTGTAAATGTCTTACTCACGTCAGCCACGGAGAAGGAGAGGGGGGAGACTGCAGTCCTTGGTAGCGGGCCATGTCGGTGGCACTGTATTATCCGTTAAGCAAGCAAAGAAGATGTTTAGTCTGGAAGCCAGACGTCCTTGTCCGTGACGTGGTGAATTTTCTTTTTGTAGTCCGTAATTGCCTCTAGACCCTACCACATTTGTCTGAGCCGTTGAATTGCAACTCCACTTTGTCCCTATGCCGACATTTCGCTTGTTTGATTGCTTTGCAGAGGGAATAACTACACTGTTTAAGATTGGCCATATTCCCAGTCATTTTTCCATTGTTAAATGCAGTAGTTGGATAGGTCCAGTCACGGGTGCATCCTGTTTGATTTTCTGCCTATAGGACGGTAGGAGCAAAATAGAGTCATGGTCGGATTTGCAGAAAAGAGGGTGGGGGAGGGCCTTGTATGTTTCGCGGAAGTTAGAGTAGCCGTGATCCAGTGTATTGCCCACATGAGTGCTACAATCAATATGCTGATAGAATTTAGGTAGCCTTGTTCTCAAATTTGCTTTGTTAAAATCCCAGCTTTAATAAATGGTGCCATGGGATATATGGTTTCCAGTTTGCATAGAGTCCAGTGAAGTTCATTGAGGGCCGTCGGGGTATTGGCTTGAGGCGGGATATACACGGATGTGATAACCCAAGATAATTCTCTTGTGAGAATTTGATTGTAAGGAATTCTTGGTCAGGTGAACAAAAGGACTTGAGTTCCTGTATGTTGTTACGGCTACACCATGAGTCGTTAATCATGAAGCATACACCCCCGCCCTCCTCCTTCCCAGAGAGATGTTTATTTCTGTCGGCGTGACGCATAAAGAAATCCGGTGGCTCTACCGACTCCGACAACATATCCTGAGTGAGCCATGTTTCCGTGAAACAGAATGTTACAATCCCAGATGTCTCTCTGGAAGGCAACCCTTGCCTTAATTTTGTCTACCTTGTTATCTAGAGACTGGACATTGGCGAGTAAATATACTCGGAAGCGGTGGGTGGTGTTCTTCAATTAGTGGAGTGTTTCCAATGTATTCTGATGGATATAAATTAGAATATACGTTTTTGACATTGTCTATTTCATTGTTGTCAGAGGTGGGCATACCATCATTGTCATTTATTTGTGCAATTGTATGCAATGTGGCAGATTGACATAGTTGGTGAGCTAGTATTTCACTGGGTGTTGTTTGAAGAGCATATTGCTTGTCTATGCTCAGGATACGTTCTGTAAACCTCTTAATTTTTTCTGTTGTCATTTTTATTTTTGGTGAACGCAATCATTTGACCACTAAGGTAAGCTTTCATTGTTTCCAACACAAAAAAAACTTTTTTTTCTCGTTTTAACTTAAAACTGATAAATGACTACTTTTTAAAATGTTTATTATTATAATTTTTTACATTTGTCACATCCCTAATGAATACACACAGGTACAGTTGTGGCCAAAAGTTTAGAGAATGACACAAATATTAATTTTCCCAGTCTGTTGCCTCAGTTTGTATGATGGCAATTTGCATATACTCCAGAATGTTATGAAGAGTTATCAGATGCATTGCAATTAATTGCAAAGTCCCTTTTTGCCATGCAAATGAACTGAATCCCCCCCAAAAACATTTCCACTGCATTTCAGCCCTGCCACAAAAGGACCAGCTGACAAAGTCAGTGATTCTCTCGTTAACGAGGACAAGGCTGGAGATCACCCTGCCATGCTGATTGAGTTTGAATAACAATTTTTTACAATTTTGCCTAAGAACACAGCCATGAATAAAGAATGGTACCAACACATCCTCCGAGAGCAACTTCTCCCTACCATCCAGGAACAGTTTGGTGACGAACAATGCCTTTTCCAGCATGGAGCACCTTGCCATAAGGAAAAAGTGCTAACTAAGTGGCTCAAGGAACAAAACATTGACATTTTGGGTCCATGGCCAGGAAACTCCCCAGACCTTAATCCCATTGAGAACTTGTGGTCAATCCTCAAGAAGCAAACAAAAACTCCAAGCATTGATTATGCAAGAATGGGCTGCCATTAGTGTGGCCTAGAAATTCATTGACAGCATGCCAGGGCGGATTGCAGAGGTCTTGAAAAAGAAGGGTCAACACTGCAAATATTGACTCTTTGCATCAACTTCATGTATTTGTCAATAAAAGCCTTTGACACTTATAAAATGCTTGTAAATATACTTTAGTATTCCATAGTAACATCTGTCAAAAATATCTAAAGACCCTGAAGCAGCAGACTTTGTAAAAATTAATATTTTTGTCATTCTCAAAACGTTTGGCCACGACTGTACACACATACAGACACTGACACATTGTGTAATTGTTTGTTATATACTCTCTGAATTGGCTGAACTGGCTTACATAAGTTTTTAGGTATACAGTATCAGTCAAATGTTTGGACACAGCTACTCATTCAAGGGTTTTTCTTTATTTTTGTTATTTCCTACATTGTCGAATAATAGTGAAGACATCAAAACTATGAAATAACACATATGGAATAATGTAGTAACCAAAAAAGTGTGAAACAAATAGAAATATATTTTGATTCTTCAAAGTAGCCACCCTTTGCCTTGATGACAGCTTTATACACTTGAAATTCTCTCAACCAGCTTCACTTGGAATGCTTCTCCAACAGTCTTGAAGGAGGTTCCACATATGCTGAACACTTGTTGGCTACTTTTCCTTCACTCTGCGGTCCAACTCATCCCAAATCATCTCAATTGGGGTCGGGTGATTGTGGAGGCCACGTCATCTGATGCAGCACTCCATCACTCTCTTTCTTGGTCAAATAGCCCTTACACAGCCTGGAGGTGTGTTGGGTCATTGTCCTGTTGAAAAATAAATGACAGTCCCACTAAGCACAAACCAGATGGGATGGTGTATCGCTACAGTTTTCCACCGGTCTAATGTCCATTGCCTGTGTTTCTTGGCCCAACCAAGTCTCTTCTTCATATTGGTGTCCTTTAGTAGTGGTTTCTTTGCAGCAATTCTCCCAATTCTCCCAATTCTCCCTGATTCATGCAAGTCTTTTCTGAACAGTTGATGTTGAGATGTGTCTGTTACTTGAACTCGGTGAAGCATTTATTTGGGCTGGAATCTGAGGTGCAGTTAACTCTAATGAACGTTATCCTCTGCAGCAGAGGTAACTCTGGGTCTTCCTTTCCTGTGGCGGTCCTCATGAGAGCCAGTTTCATCATCGCGCTTGATGGTTTTTGCCACTCCACTTGAAACTTTCAAAGTTCTTGACATTATCTGGATTGACTGACCTTCATGTTTTAAAGTAATGATGGACTGCCGTTTCTCTTTGCTTATTTGAGCTGTTCTTGCCATAATATGGACACGGTCTTTTACCAAATAGTGCTACCTTCAGTATATCACTCCTACCTTGTCACAACACAACTGATTGGCATTAAGAAGGAAACATTCCACAAATTAACTTTTCACATGGCACACCTGTTAATTGAAATGCATTCCAGGTGACTACCTCATGAAGCTGATTGAGAGAATACCAAGTGTGCCAAGCTCTCATCAAGGCTAAGGGTGGCTACTTTGAATCAAAATATGTTTTGATTTGTTTAACCTCTTTGGGGTAGGGGGCAGTATTTTGACATTCGGATGAAAAGTGTGCACAAAGTAAACTAACTGCCTGTTATTCAGGCCCAGAAGCTAGGATATGCATATAATTGGTAGATGTGCATAGAAAACACTAACGTTTCTAAAACTGTTAAAATAATGTCTGAGTATAACAGAACTGATATGGCAGGCAAAACCTGAGGACAAACCATCCCCCCCAAAATCATTTCAGTTTACCACTTTTACCTCCCATATTGCATATGAGGAGACCTAAGGGTTGATTCTAAATGTTTGACTTGTTTGGAAAAGTTTATTAGTAATTTTTGGGGTTCATTTTGTTAGCATTTTGAAGGAGGGAAAATGGGTGGATTATTGACTGAAGCGCTCCAGCTAAACTGAGTTTTTATGGATATAAAGGACAATTATCGAACAAAAGGACCATTTGTGATGTAACTTGGACCTTTTGGAGTGCCAACAGAAGAAGATCATCAAAGGTAAGGCATTTTTTTATATTGCTATTTCTGACTTGTGTCGCACCTGCCTGGTTGAAATATGATTTTCATGTGTTTGGAAGCGGGGCGCTGTCCTCAGATAATCGCATGGTTTGCTTTCGCCTTAAAGCCTTTTTGAAATCTGACACGGCGGCTGGATTAACAAGAAGTTAAGCTTTATTTTGATGTATAACGCATATATTTTCAAGAATGTTAAATATTTGAATTTAGTGTTTTTGAATTTCTCGCTCTGTAATTTCACTGGATGTTGGCCAGGTGGGACGCTGTTGTCCCACCTACCCTAGAAAGGTTAACACATTTTTGGTTACTACATGACTGCTTTGTACAATGTAGAATATAGTAAAAATAAAGACAAACCCTTGCATGAGTCGGTGTCTCAGCTTTTGGATCTATAGGCTACGCACTTGCAGATCCACTGCTTAAACGTGTAGCCTACATGTGCACATCCGTCAGTTTGGCATCGCTAAATGATCCCAGATTGTCTGGGGTCTTAGAGTAATATGTTTGTGTGGATAGGACCCAGGATATTACTCACGCAGCCTACTAGCACAGCATAGAAAGAGGAGCATTGAGAGGGTGACTGTCGCAAATTGCAGACCTGGGTTCATATTGTGCCCGAATGAACACGACCCTGAACAGTAACACCCTGGCATGTAACATAATTCAATATCCCGACAGTCACTGACAGACACAAGCTTCCCTGTGGACCCCACAGACACGCCCACCAGGGTCAGAGTGCTTGGGTGCTTTCATCACCTCATCAATATTACACTAGTCCCCGGCAGAAGAACTTAATACAGCCGTTGACAAGTGTCAAGATAAGCCAGAGTCACAATAGCGGACGTGAGCCAGTGTGACATTCTCCATCGACGGAGGAGGGTCAAATATGGCACCCGATGTAGGTTTTGGTTGCGCAAGTTTGAGAAAGCTCAAAGGGGTACAGGGTCAGTTCCATTTTATCTAGTCAATTTGGAAAGGTAAAGAGATCTGAGATATTTCCTGATGTTCTTGGTCATTTTCAAGTCATTTTATATACATACATACACGTAACTGCCAAAATAAAGGAAACCCCAACATAAAGTGTGTTAATGGCATTGGGCCCTTACCAGCTGCCAGAACAGCTTCAATGTTTCTTGGCATAGATTCTGCAAGTGTCTGGAACTCTATTGGAGGGATGCGGCACAATTCTTCCACAATAAATTCCATCATTCAGTCTCAAGTGCCGCTTCATAATCTTCCATAATTGTTTATTTGGGTTGAGATCTGGTGACAGACACCATTTTTAAACCCCCTATGCTCCTTTGAGACTACTCTTTCAAAGTCACTGAGATCTCTTCTAGACATGGTAGCCAAAATAAAGGGCAACTGGGCCTTTTTATACATGAACATAGTACAATGTTCTTACACTTACTGTCCACTCTTACCTAAAGTAAGTGTATTACTCCATTTTTTGTTTTTGTTGTCATTTGAATCTTTTGTTGGTAATTTGACGCAAACTGGCAATTTACCTTCAAGTCTTGTGACTGGAAGATATGAGTAGGTCGTACATGCTCATGACAAGTGTTACAAAGCATTATACCTGCATCATAATGGATTACACCTGCAGACTTTAAAAGTGAAGTTCAGTTTTTTGTAACAGGATGGTTCCCCACCCTGAAAGTAGTCTATGGGCCAATAGAAACTGTAATCCATGGTTCGTTTTTCTTCGAACAGTCACTACAAACTGAGGAACCAATTGACTTTAAGTTGTAAAATACTGAACTTGTCCTTTGAGTAATGAGTTGGCTGAAATTATGATTGGATTATGGGACCCCACCCTGGCTTTAACTGTCATTCCTCTTCACCCCGGTGAAGGGTCAACGACGTCATCCTGCGGGTGAATGAGGCAGACGTGCGGGACGTGACCCACAGTCGGGCAGTGGAAGCTCTGAAGGAGGCCGGGTCGCTGGTGCACCTCTACGTCCGCCGGAGGAAGCCTGTCTCCGAGAAGGTGATGGAGATCAAGCTAGTGAAAGGACCCAAAGGTACACAGCAACATCACAAGTGTTAAATCAACTAATAGTGTTACATTTAATTCAACACACTTATCCCCACTACAGCGTTAATGCTACATTAAGCTTTTTTAGAGGGCCCAAAGGTAGTGTAGGGGAGACTATTTTGGAGTTGTTTCTTAAAATCTGATTTACTTTAACACTGTAGTGATTTCAAAATGTCACACAAAAATGTACATTTGTGACATTGTCAGTCGTTTGCATTTGCTAATTAGCATTAGAAAACGATTTGTTTTAATCTCTAAATCAAAGTATAATTACACTTTTAAGCCTCAGATAAGATCAAAACAATTTTTTTGGCTAGCTAACAGTCAACTGACAAGCTAGCTAACAAGCTGTTTGGCTTGCTAGCCAGGCCTCGTATTTCCCGGTGGCACCAACGACCATGGTAAGTTGTATCTGGGACAGTTGTAACACTGTCTTCAGTGGTAAAAATTTGGTGTAATTGAACAATTATGATTTTTTTTTAACTGATATTTGGATAAAAATAAACTAAGTTGACATTTTCTTTTTATCTGTTAAGCGTGTAATATTGCCCAGAACTGAGGATCCAAAATATTATATTTTGCATTAGCATTACAAAAAGTGTACATTTTTCTGAAGTATTATCTTGGTTGCACTACCAAAGTTGATGTAAATGTGTGAATGTGTCTATGTAATTACATATATAATTTTAAGTAAGGGGTGACGTACAGCATTGCGTTACACCTAACCCCAAGCATAGAACTCTTTCCAAATTAGTCTTGTGAGAACATACATCTTGTGAGAACAATAATTGTCATCAACTATACCTCATCGTACTGATAAAAAATCATATGTTTAGATACATGCATAATGTTCTACAGGTCAATAATCAAAACTGAGGTGGCAAAAAAAAGTAAGGCTTCCTCAATTTAAATAATTGATGGATTACAATTGACCAGTGTTACAATTGTCCCCGGTCTCCCTTACTTCTCTATAGGGCTCAAATGTAGTGTACTCCATACATTTCAGGGCAAAAGGTAGTGTGTGCGATCCATACATTTCAGGGCCAAAAGGTAGTGTGATCCATACATTTCAGGGCCAAAAGGTATTGTGATCCATACATTTCAAGGCCCAAAGGTAGTGTACTCCATAGGGGTGTGGACGTTAAAGGTTTAAGCCCTTAGATCACAATATCTACTAAGCTAACAAATAGATTTTTTTTAAGATGGTCATAAAATTTATAATTTAGCCATTTGATTTTGAATTTTAGGACCCCTGTAGGTATAAAAAAAGAAAAAAGATTTAACATTGAATTTGGCCTATACTGCTGTAGCCCATAGCCCAACACATTTGCACATTGCACAGATGGTCAAAAATAAATCATAAGAAATAAAGCTTTGAAGTGTCTGTCCTATATCTGGGAGAACTCTGGGGGGGGAAAAAAGTTTTTAGACCCATGTTTTGGTACTGTTATTTGTGACACCTTTGTTTTTTTACCCCCTATGCACGTTGTTCCATTTCTACAGCCCGGTACTAGGTTACCTTCAGACGACTCCCCTGAAGCGTGTGTGCTGTGTAGAGCAAAACAACCACCAATTTCATATTTGTGAGAGCCTACCCTTTTTATTGGTGACATATTAGTTTGTCGCTCCAACGGTTCAGTCTGGACAGTTGGTTTTGGGAGAAACCCTCTTCGAAATGACGACATCTGAGACAGTTCTGCTGTAAAGCTTGTGGATGTTGTAGAGCAGAACAACCGACACTGGTGCTCATGAGAGTCACCTTTTGTTGGTGGGGACTTATTCGTTTGTAGCTCAAATGGTTCAGGTTTTACAGACAATTTCGTGACATTTTCTTGTCCGGATCCTCTCATGTAGAAAAAGACTGCTTTCACAAGAACTATGTCGTTGTAAAAAGGGGATTGAGCTGCAGCTGTTACAGGAAACATCGCGAGAATAAACACATGGGGAGCTATTCAATATTCAAAATGTTATCACCGTGTGACACTAGGGAGTGTCAATCAACTTTAGAGGTTTAAACGAAATTGGCATCCTTAACAAAAAAAACATTAAAAAAAAGAAATTCACCTTTCAGCTAGACAATAACCTAAAACACAAGGCCAAATATACTCTGTAGATGCTTAGCAAGATTACTTTGAATGTTCCTGAGTGGCCTAGTTAGTTTTCACTTAAATCTGGTTCTTGGTCACCTCTCTAACCAAGGGCCTTCTCCCGATTGCTCAGTTTGGCCCGGCGGCCAGCTCTAGAAAGAGTCTTGGTGGTTCCAAACTTCTTTCCTTTAAGAATGATGGAGGCAACTGTGTTTCTGGGGACCGTCAATGATGCAGAAATGTTTTAGTCGTGCCTCGACACAATCCTGTCTCGGAGCTCTACGGACAATTCCTTTGACCTCATGGATTGGTTTTTGCTCTGACATTCACTGTCAACTGTAGGACAGGTGTGTGCCTTTACAAATCATGTCCAACCAATTGAATTTACCACAGGTGGACTCCAAGTTGTAGAATAATCTCAAAGATGATCAATGGAAACAGGATGCACCTAAGCTCAATTTCCAGTCTCATAGCAAAGGGTCTGAATACTTATGTAAATAAGGTATGTTTTTTATTTGCAAAAATGTCTAAACCTGTTTTCGCTTTGTAATTCTGGGGTATTGTGTGTAGATTCAGGAACATTTTATTCAATCCATTTTAGATTAAGGCTGTAAGGTAACATTGTGGAAATATAGGGAAGGGGTCTGAATAATTTCTGAATGCACTGTATATGAAAAATACAGTCACTAATCTCAGTTAACTCGAACAAAAATCTCTCATTGTTGGAAATTCAGATTCGATGTCTCCACTCTCGCAAACGGAAAAGCCCCCCTTCAGAAATTATTACCTGTGTTTATCATTAGTGTGTATAAAGCCGTTACAGTTACATTTCTAAAGGAGTCAAATAATTTGTTGGAAAGCGTTTTGTCGTCATTGTGATGTCATCAGGTTGACCTTGGATGTAGTATAACATTAGCTAACTAGCTATGATTGAGGATAAAGTATACAGTATACCACAACACATGCATGCTCCAGTTTTCACACAAAAGTTTCATGACTAGGTGAAAAATCGATATGGAAGACATTTCCAATTCACACGTGTATAATACAAACTTGTACATGTGTGAAATACAACAAATTTAAGCTCCCACCAAATAATAAGATCCCACCCACGTCAAGTTTAGTTTTTATAAATGTAAACTTTTTAATATAATTATTATAATACTTATTATATTAAGTTTGCATTTATAAAAACTAAAATTGACGCGGGAATATGCTTAGCTTCCTGCAAACTATAGGTAAAACATATACTGAAAAGACAAAAAAGCATTTTTTTTTTGCATTGCACAGTAGCTATTTCTAACTATCTATTATCAATTTAATTTCCGTGATCATTGCAAAATAAATTATTTTCCTTTTCTAACTGTGATGGTTTCATACTTGTGATGTAGCCTACTTTACAGTAGTAAATAGATACACTATTTCATGTATTTTGCTCTAACAGTGCAGCATATTTTGTTTCTGGAAAAAGTAAACGCAAAACATTATAGAATTCAAATTCTCTTTTTACAGGTCCAACATTTTGCAATAGTTTTTTTTTTTTTTTTCGGAAAATGTCAGACACAGCAAATGTCGAAGTTTAAGTTATCAAATTTGGCAACACTTCCAGAGACGCTTGATCAAGTTCGCCATTGCTGTTTCCTTTACAAACTGCCATGGCCTAATTCCAATACTTTTTGTCAGCATAAAAGATGAATGATGGGTGTTTTTCAAGCAAAGTTTTAATACTTATTCATGTGCGCACAGTTTCAGGACAGGTCTGATTTATAACTGTAAACATGTTACTTTGATAACACTGTAGCTTATGATTGTCAGCCCAACATCCTTTTTTACTGTAGTTTAGTGTCTGGTGAATGTCTGTTTAAATGTCACACCACGTTTTATTCTTTATCAAGTTAAATATATATTTAATGGCGACTGTTGCGCCTCACCTTCTTATTCATTACTTTAGTTTAACACCAGCTGTCATGTGTATCTCATGCTTTTATTGAGGTTAACCTGGTCAAAGGAATGTGCATAAGTACTGGCAGTGTGGATTTGCTTTGTTTCTTTCCTCTTTTTAGCAAAGTAGCTTTAGTTAAAATCCCTCATTGCCATATGATTATACAGGCAAGAGAACAATGCCTCGGATTCCTAGGAAACATATCAGAAAAACACTTTTTCCCTGTGATTATATTGTTTGCTGGTGATGGGAATTTTATTATTGTTATGCTAATACAGTGAGTGTGGCTTTTTTTTCAGCATACATATTTATTTTCACAGATTGGTTAACGTTATGAAAATTCTCGTCTCGTCCAGGTCTTGGTTTCAGTATAGCAGGGGGAGTGGGGAACCAGCACATCCCAGGGGACAACAGCATCTACGTCACCAAAATCATCGAAGGAGGAGCTGCGCACAAAGACGGGAGGCTACAGATAGGAGACAAACTTCTGGCTGTAAGATCACTATTTCCATTTCCATCGTCCTTCATTCCACTCATTTAGTTGCATGGTCATTATTACAGATACATCAACGAGTAACTAATTAAGTACCTCAGAGCCCTTGCATTAAGGCTTCACCATTTCCATGAGACAGGATTGGTGGTGAGTGTTTTTTGACACATTTGTGTTTTTTATGTTACTGGTACTGTGGTGTTTCCATATTTGAGTGTGCAGCTCCCTGTAATATAATGTTTATATGATATGTTTTGCATATCATATGAAGGTGCACCTTTAAAGTGGAAATCTGCACATGCCATGTTTTTTTTTTTACTTCTGGATTAATTCAATGTTCCCCTTTATTCTTGAAGAATATAACTTAGAAATGCCTCATGAACTTTAGTTCAACTGCCATCAGAACCCGAAATATAAGCTTATTCAACCCATAAGAGTCTAAGCCCTGCTCCATTCGGACCCTACAGACAATTTTTTGAGAAGAGTTTTTTGAGATGTCTCATGGTATGACAAACACCGCTCTAGCTCTCACCTTTTATCGCAGATGTGGAAGTGCGAATGCGTTTGGATTGAGACGCATCTAATGCAACAAAAACAATTTTATTTATTTATTTTGCTTACTAGATTCCCGCAGGGGTGCAGACACCGACTCTAGGGGGTTAACTCCAATGTTGATAAGTAAATGGAAACAAGCACTTTATACCCCTTAAAACATGGTTAAAACTATAATGTTTATATCATGAATGCTCAGTTCTTGCATCCATTCCGTTGTCTATGAATTTGAGTGGTTACATTTCTCCAGCTCTATCCCTCAGCTTTTTACCAAAACGGGTGGGGAGTTCGCTTCGTTTCAACTGCTGATTGCCGCTTTAACTGTGTTTTACAAATGTGTACATTCACGTTTGATCTCACATCAATAAGTGTAAACTTGTCCGAGTGGTCCATACAACGTGTGTGTATATCTGTCTCTGTGCAGGTGAACAGTGCTTGCCTTGAGGAGGTGAGCCACGAACACGCTGTGACTGCCTTGAAAAACACCCCCGACGTGGTCTACTTGAAAGTAGCAAAACCCAACAGTGTCTTCATGAATGACAGTTTCGCCCCGCCTGACATCACCAACTGTGAGTTTCCACTTTGTGAGTTTCCACTGTCTTTCCCCTTTGTGAATTTCTACTTTGACTTTCTACTGCGAGTTTCCACTTAGTGAGTACATCCCCTTTGTGAGTTTCCACATTTGATAAATTATTATGAAGGTCGTCCACCTCACTCCTCAGGTGAAACCTCTGCCTCAATATATACACTATCCTGCTACCTACAGAATGGTATTCTAAAACAACTTAACCTTGTGAGTAGGAATTGGTATTGTAATCTGAGGGTTATTCCAATTCCCTCATATTTAAGTGAATCTATGACTTCATGTCAACAAAAAATGGAAATAGCCAATAGCCTGTGTCAGAAAAGTTTGAACAACAATCCCTGTAGTGACATTAACAGCTAATCACATATTGTGGGGGGATAAGGAGTCCCCAAACGATCAAAAAACAATTTGCGACAATGATGAAATGTGGAAAAGAGAATAGCAGCACCCTGTCATTTTCCCAGTACAGGGTCAGTAGGAGAAAGTGTGTCAGATGGCTGACACCCAATGGGAAGCGGTGGCTACAGCACCAGGCACCATATTGATTGGAACTGCTGGCTAGCGGCAGAGCCAGCGGGGGCACTAACAACCCACTAGAAGAGAGGGCTCAAACTCATATCGATTGGACACATCTGAACAAACCACCCCCTCACAGGACAACGCACACCCCCACATGCCCCCTGCAGCCATCAGGCCAGGGCCTAGCAAAGTGATTTTCTGAGTATTGACTATGACAATTCCATGTCAATTCTATCAACCCGGGAGTTTCATTGATATTCCAATTTAGAAATTGATGGAAAAATAAATAAAAAATCTTTAGTTCTGGAACTGGAATTCATAATTTAATTAATTTCCTGAAATCAATTGAATTGGAATTGAATTGAGCCCTGTCTTTGTTAACCCATACATCCTTAAGTATTCTTTGAATGGCTTGTTTCAAAGTCAAACTCGAGGTGACACCCTACAATCCCTTCAGTGCAAATAAGTGGTAGAGGACTACTTCGGTCTGCTTCTGAATGTTTGATTGTGATCCAAGGACAGAAGGTGAATCCAATGTCAGATTACCGCTGGATTCAGTGTTGTGACACAAGGGCAGTTTGAACTACTTGAGACAGAAGATGTAACATTGGTGGTTGGATCAGAGTCTGTCGTCTAAAGGTAGACCAAAACCATGTGGCAATGTAGTGAAGAAAAGTGACCTTGCACTTGCACCTTTCACTTAGCTAGTATTGCTTCAGTAGACATCTAGCTGTGTATAATGTAAGCCGTCTCAAAGTGATCAAAAGCACAGCATGGTTAATCATCTTCTGTAGCAAAAGCAGTGTTGCCTCAAAAGATTAGCCAAAGACGCCTATGATAAGGCCGTCAGCTCCATCACCAAGTTGATTTGGAATCAGTGACTGCATCCATCTTGGTGCTCAGCTCTCTAAAAAGCCTTCTAACTAGAGCCTAACTGATCCATCCAATACTATCATAGATTCCCACTGACAAGGATTCTGTAATGTTGCATGCGTCCCAAAAAGCACCCTATTCCCTATATTGTGCAGTACTATTGACTAAGTCCCATGGGGCCCTGGTCATTAGAAGTGCACTATATACGGAATATGGTGCCATTTGGGACGCTATTGCTGTCATGAAGCACAGGCTTAGAGGCGTGAAGGGCGAACAGCTAAATGAAATCATGGACGCTAGCATCACGTGGTCACCGCTGCTTTCTCCGTCTCCACCCCCCACACTAATCCAGACGGCAATACACTAATGCAGAGGACAGGAGGGGAGAGATATGTATAATGATGTCCTGCCAGGACGCGTGGTGTAAGATCTGAGCCAGAGTTAATGAGTGAGAAATAATTATGTTTAGTGTCGCACAGTAGCTCAATCATGGGAGGCTTTAGGAAAAAGGGGAAATAATTGTGCAGATGGGCCCTATGGTGTGCTACCGCATTCCCTCATCCTCTTGTTCCTTGTTATCATAAGCACCGATTGTGCTGATTGGATCAGAGAAGAGGTGGGTGGGAGGGGGACACACAAATTAAGTGGTCATCGAAGCGAGGGTTTATTTCCTGTTGTCTTTGAGAAAGAACGACAGTATATGCCTTGCAGTGTTCAATCGCTGTCTGTGTATTGAGGCCTACTGAATATTTGATATGAAGGGCAAGAACAAAACGTTGATTATGTCTACTGTTAGTGGGTCTTTGTTTTACCCAGTATTTCAATTAAAAATATGACTTCATATCTAAGTAATTTTGGCACTAGATAGATTTTTATTAATGCATAATTGTCAATTCAGGCCTTTGCTCTTTAAACCCTCAAGGGATTTGGCAGAATTAGCACAGCACTTAACTACAATATTTTTTGGTGTTAATAATGAAACCTATCACAAAGTCAGTATTACACTTGTTCATGTCTTCATTCTGTTTTGATGTACACTACATGACCAAAAGTATGTGGACACCTGCTCGTCGAAGCCCTCTCTTCTATTGGGTAACACTTTGTGACACCCAGCATCATAACATGTTATGACACGGTCATAACCATGTCAGAGTATGTCATAACAGCTTGCATAACTTGTCATAAACTGTTTTAATATGGTCATAACACTGTCATGACCCATATATTTAGACCTGTTGTGACATATTGTTGTTGTTATGGCTGTTTATGACACATTTGTCAAAACCTACCACACAAGGGAAAACATTCCATTACACCATAGCCTACGTGTCAACAGAATGTTTGTTTTATGTTTTATTTAACAAACTATCATTTCCCATTTTAGCCAATTCAATTGCGGTCATTCTGTCGCTGATTTTTAAGTCATTCTGTTGCGGATTTTCTAAAAGTGTATTTTCTACAGGTAACAACAAAAAAATGACTAAATTATTCATTTCAACAACAAAGGATTTAAGAAACAAACTTTCAAACGAAAAGTAAACTTCTTGACATGGAGCAACCTCATTTGAATAAATGTGGGTTTTGACACTTCTGTAGGTTTCATAACCAGCCATAAAATAACACAATATACAGTGCATTCTGAAAGTATTCAGACCCCTTCTCTTTTTCCACATTTTGTTACGTTTCAGCCTTATTCTAAAATGTATAAAAATATTTTATTCCTTATCAATCTACACACACATTTTTGCTAATTTATTAAAAATAAAATAAACATACCTTATTTACATAAGTATTCAAACCCTTGCTATGAAACTCAAAATTGAGCTCAGGTGCCTCCTGTTTCCATTGATCATTCTTGATGTTTCTTCAACTTGATTGGAGTCCACCTGGGGTTAAATTCAATTGATTGGACATGATTTGTAAAAACCAAACCAGACCTGTTCAGAGTGCATGTCAGCGCAAAAACCAAGCCTTGAGGTTGAAGGAATTGACCGTAGAGCTCTGAAACAGGATTGTGTTTGGGCACAGATCTGGGGAAGAGTACTAAAACTTTTCTGCAGCATTGAAGAACACAGTGGCCTCCATCATTCTTAAATGGAAGAAGTTTGGAACCACCAACACTCTTCCTAGAGCTGGCTGCCCGGCCAAATGGGGAAATCGGGGGACAAGGGCCTTGGTCAGGGAGGTGACCAAGAACCTGATGGTCACTCTGACAGAGCTCCAGAGTTGCTCTGTGGAGATGGGAGAAATGTCCAGAAGGACAACAATCTCTGCAGCAGTCCACCAATCAGGCCTTTATGGTAGAGTGGCCAGATGGAAGCCACTCCTCACCAGATTATTTGGTCTGATGCAACCAAGATTGAACTCTTTGGCTTGAATGCCAGGCATCATGTCTGGGGGAAACCTGGCACCATCCCTACGGTGAAGAATGGTGGTGGCAGCAGCATGCTGTGGGACTGTTTTTCAGCGGCAGGTACTGGGAGACAGGATCAAGGGAAAGATGAACTGAGTAAAGTACAGAGAGCCCAGACTTTAACCCAATCGAACGCCTCTGGAGAGACCTGGAAATAGCTTTGCCGCAAAGCTCCCAATCCAACCTGACAGAGCTTGAGAATATCTGCAAAGAAGAATGGGAGAAACTACCCAAATACAGGTATGCCCATCTTCTAGTGTCATACCCAAGAAGACTCAACGCTGTAATCGCTGCCAAAGGTGCTTCAACAAAGTACTGAGAAAAGGGTTCAATCATAGCTAGCTAACATTAGGCTGTAGCTAACCAAGCAAATGGCTCTGAGATATGAATAATAGCATCATACACGTAACGTTAGCTAGCTAGCTAACAGTACACTTTAACTTGAAATGAAACCACTTTCTGTCAAAATTAGAAATGTATCCTACCCGTTAACGTCATTCATGGATGGACATGTCTCCTGTGTGATGCCATGGTTGCCTTTAGTTTGAAGATGTAATGCGGAGACAGGTGTTTTCTCCATCTCCTTATCTATCATACTCGAATTCCACTGATTTCAAAACTCGGTCCTCCAGAAAGTGGAGAGCAACAGTTATGCAGTTTTACGACATGACACTTTTTTTTAAAAGCTGCTTTAGACACGATTACCAAGACATACTGACCACCTCAAATAGACAGAAGCGTGCTCTATGACAGACCAATCCAAACTCATCTCTTGGCATGTCCAGCCCACTCGTTATCTCAGCCAATCAAGGCTAATGCGATGGTTGCTGTTTTTCTGTGACTAAACCATCTAGGCTGGTAATTTAACACTTGTATTTGTATTTACAGATGGCATACAAGTTTGTTATTTAGGCATGTTAAAGTTCACATGTTCGAGAAGGCATTTCTGCCAAACACATTTTGATAAAAATAAAATGTTAATGTTCAAACTGCTCTCCTGTGAAGTAGTGACCCGCGACATACGCCTAGTTTCCTGAAACAGGTCTCAAATGGTTTCAAAGGTAGACAGAAGAGCAACAATGTTAGCATCTCAGTTCAGTTAATAAGAGGTTTTAGCTGTGCAAGAGGTTAAGAGCATGGTCTGGCCTCCTGACTTAGATGACATGACAAACTTGCTAGCAGGCGGTCATGAGAGAGATGACATACAGTGCCTTCAGAAAGTATTCACACCCCTTGACCTTTTCCACATTTGTGTTACAACCTGAATTTAAAATTGATTATATTTAGATTTTGTCACTGATCTACACACATTACCCCATAATACCCCGAAGTGGAATAAATCATTAGAAATGAATACAAAATAAAGCTGAAATGTCTTGAGTCAATAAGTAAGCCCCTTTGTTTTGTTTTGACAAGTCACAAGGAGTTGCATGGACTAACCCTGTATGCAATAATGGTGTTTAACATGATTTTTGAATTACTACCCCATCTCTGTACCCCACACATACAATTATCTGTAATGTCCCTCAGTAGAGCAGTGAATTTCAAGCACACATTCAATGCCAAAAAACAGGGAGGTTTTCCAATGCCTCGCAAAGAAGGGCACCAGTTGATAAATGGGTAAAAAAAAGCAGACATTTGAATATCCCTTTAATCATTGGTGAAGTTACTTTGGATGGTGTATCAATACACCCATTCACTACAGATACAGGCGTCCTTCCTAACTTAGTTGCTGGAGAGGAAGGAAACCACTCAGGGATTTCACCATAAGGCCAATGGTACCTTTAGACCAGTTCGATTTTAATGGCTGTGAAAGGAGAAAACTGAGTATCGATCAACAACATTGTAGTTACTCCACAATACTAACTTAATTGACAGAGTGAAAAGGAAGCCTGTACAGAATCCAAATATTCCAAAACATGCATCCTGTTTACAAAAAGGCACTAACTATTTGTCCTGAATAAAAAGTGTTATGTTTGGGGCAAATCCAATTCAACACATTACTGAGTACCACTTTCCATATTTACAAGCATAGTGGTGGCTGCATCATGTTATGGGTGTGCTTGTAATCGTTAAGGACGGTGGAGTTTTTCAGGATAAAAGAGAAACGAAATAGAGCTAAGCACAGGAAAACCTGGTTATCTGCATTCCACCAGACACTGGGAGATGAATTCACCTTTCAGCAGAACAATAACCTAAAGCACAAGGCCAAATCTACACACGTTGCTTACCAAAAACACAGTGAATGTTCCTGAGTGGGCGAGTTACAGTTTTGACTTTAAATCTACTTGAAAATCTATGGCAACACCTGAAAATGGTTTTCTGCCAATGATCAACAACCAATTTGACAGAGCTTGAAGATTTTTGAAAATAATAATAGGCAAATGTTGCACAATCCAGGTGTGGACAAATTTTAGAGAATATATTAGTGTTACATTTCTGATGTAATAAAAAAAAGTTTTACAAATATTTTGCCTGCCCCTAAACAGCTGTTTGTCATAGTAGGTGAAGACAGAGATGAGCTGTAGTGGGTCTTCACATTAAATACAATCAAATGTATTGGTCACGTACACTTATTTAGCAATGTTATTGCAAGTAGTGCAATTGTGCAGTGCAGTAGTATCTTAACAATTCAACACAAATACACACCAATCTAAAAGTAAAAGAATGGATTTAGAAATATATAAATATTAGGGCGAGCATTGTCAGTGGCATTGAATAAAATACAGTAAAAAAAATACAGTATATACATATGAAATGTGTAAAGCAGTGTGTAAACATTAGTAAAGTGACTAGTGTTCCATTTAATAAAGTGACCAGTGATTCCATCTCTATGTACATAGGGCTGCGGCCTCTAAGGTGCAAGGTTGAGAAACCAGTTGGTAGCCGGATAGTGATGGATATTTAACAGTCTGATGGCCATGAGATAGAAGCTGTTTTTCAGTCTCTCGGTCCCAGCTTTGATGCACCTGTACTGACCTCGCCTTCTGAATGATAACGGGGTGAACAGGCCGTGGCTCGGATGGTTGATATCCTTGATGTTTTTTGGCATTCCTGGCCACACAGTCATGGGTGATCAGGGAGTACAGTAGGGTGCTGAGTATCAGCGTAGTGGAAGTGTTGTAACCTACCTTCAGGACCCAGTCACCTTCCAGGACCCAGTTGCAAAGGGCAGGGTCAGTCTGGGAGCAAGACATCGGTGTCCACGACATGGCTTGTTTTCCGTTTGTAAACCGTGATTGTCTGTAGACCCTGCCACATACGTTGAATTGCCATTGATTTGCGACTACACTTTCTCTGTACTGAAATTTTATCTGTTGGATTGCCTTACTGAGTGAATAACTACACTTTGCCGTGGTTAAATACGGTGGTTTACCCTTTCAGTTTTGCGTGAATGCTGCAACGATTTTTGGTTTTGGGTAGGTTTTAATAGTCACAGTGGGAACCATATCCCCTTTCCACTTCCTGATGATTTCAGTCACCGTGTCCGTTTATAGCCGAAGAACACCATCCCAACCGTGAAGCACGGGGGTGGCAGCATCATGTTGTGGGGGTGCTTTGCTGCAGTAGGTACTGGTGCACTTCGCAAAATAAATGGCATCGTGAGGTAGGAAAATTATGTGTATATATTGAAGCAACATCTCAAGACGTCAGTCAGGAAGTTTAAGCTTGGTCGCAAATGGGTCTTCCAAATGGACAATGACCCCAAGCATACTTCCAAAGTTGTGGAAAAATGGCTTAAGGACAACAAAGTCAAGGTATTGGAGTGGCCATCACAAAGCCCTGACATCAATCCCATAGAAAATGTGTGGGCAGAACTGAAAAGACGTGTGCGAGCAAGGAGGCCTACAAACCTGACTCAGTTACACCAGCTCTGTCAGGAGGAATGGGCCAAAATTCACCCAACTTTTGTGGGACGCTTGTGGAAGGCTACCCGAAACGTTTGACCCAAGTTAAACAATTTAAAGGCAATGCTACCAAATACTAATTGAGAGTATGTAAACTTCTAACACACTGGGAATGTGATGAAAGAAATAAAAGCGGAAATAAATCATTCTCTCATATTATTCTGACATTTCATTTCACATTCTTAAAATAAAGTGGTGATCCTAACTGACCTAAGACGGAATTTTTACTATGATTAAGTTTAAAGGGTCAAGGTGTATGTAAACTTCCGACTTCAGCTGTTCTTACTAAAAAAAAAATCTAAATTCTCTATTACAGCCACTATTGAAGGCTATCAAATGCTTCTCAAAAATGTCCTCTGGTGGTCAAAATAGCACTAACTAGCATTAACGGTACCAGTGGTTTGCACTTAAATAACGTGCCATATAATTCTGCAGCTTTTAAAGGACGAACCACTGTACTACAGGCAATGTGTTGATAGAACTTCGGTAATGTTTTCCTCAAATTTGCTTTGTTGAAATCCTCAGCTACAAAATGTCCAGTGTAGTTCCTTAAGGGCCGTTGTGGTATCAGCTTGAGTTGGAATATACACGGCTGTGACTATAATTGAAGATAATTATCTTGGGAGGTAACACTGTTGGCATTTGAGGCATTCTAGGTCGTGTGAACAAAACTACTTGAGTTCCTGTACGTTATCACAATCACACCATGAGTAGTTAATCATGAAACATGCACCTCTGCCTTTCTTCTTACTGGAGAGTTCTTTATTCCTGTCTGCGCAATGTATTGAGAACCCAGCTGGCTATATGGACAGGGACAGTATATCCGGAGAGAGCCATAATTCTGTGAAACAGAGTATGTTACAATGCCTTATGTCTCTGGAAGGAGATCCTCGCTCTGAGCTCGTCTACTTTATTGTCCAGGGACTGAACCTTGGCGAGTAATATACTCTGAAGCGGTGGATGGTGTTCGCCTCCTGAGTCGGACTAGAAGTCCACTCTGAATACCTATTCCCCGCTGGTGGGGTCTTGGCGCAGCCTCTGTGATAAGTTCAATTGCCCGGGGGGGGGGGCAGGTATGAACAAAGGATCCAATTCGGGAAAGTCTTATTTCTGGTCGTAATGCTGGTGAGTTACCACCGCTCTGATATCCAGCAGTTTTTTCCGGCTGTATGTAATAACACAAAAAAAACATTCTGGGCTAATAATTTAAGAAATAACACACAAAAAAACGAAATACTGCAAAGTTGCTTAGGAGCTAGAAGCAGAGCTGCCATGTCTGTCAGCGCCATTTTGGAGCACAGCTCATTCCAGTTCAGAGAATTGAAGCTCTGTGCATATTGTCAGTATAAAGTGCAGTTTGCCAGTACTACAGAGACATTGACTATGGTAGTACCTGTTTCAAGCATAGCTGCTTTTTAGGCATTAGGATGCTTGGAGATGAAACTATGAAAAGTCAAGTGTCCTAGCAATGAGAATTTGAGAGCAAAAAGCTAATGTTTATTTTTTAAATTGTAGTGGTATAAAGTGTGTGTTTTTTTTTTTTATACATTTGATCAGTTTTTGATATGGAACCTTGTATTGTACTGTGGAACTACTTGAGGTGTTAATTCCATTTGGCAACCAGCCTTTTTAGCTTGTCCTTTAATCCATGATGCCTTTGTTTTATGGTCTTTGATAACATTTGATCTATTTTGTTGAAATTATCGTTTTTTCATTTATTGTTTTAAGTGTGTTCAATTTAATATATCAACTTTAATTGATTGTATGAATATAGATTCCATTAACTTTATAAATATATATATATTTTTTTTAATGTATGAACTAGGTTATGGGCCTGTTGAGCTGATCTGGGGTGTGATATGAGGAAAATAGACAAGGTGTTAGAGTCATGTGTACAGATCCTTGACCTTCCGGAGCCGACTGTTCAAGCTTTGTTTTTAATTCTGAATTCTCTGTACTGAGCTTCTACTTCTGATCATTAAATATATTCTGACTTGCAAGTACACACTCGGAAACAGGCCATTTTACCAGTGGTGGAAAAAGTACTCATTAGTCATACTTGAGTAAAAGGAAAGATACCTTAATAGAAAATGACTCAAGTAAAAGTGAGTCACCCAGTAAATTCTGCTCGAGTAAAAGTCTAAAAGTATTTGGTTTTAAATATACTTAAGTATCAAAAGTAAATGGAATTGCTAAAATCTACTTCAGAACCGAAAGTAAATGTATAAATTATTTCAAATTCCTTATATTAAACCAGACTGCCCAATTATTTAATTTGAATTTTTATTGATGATAACCAGGGCCACACCAACACTCAGGCATAATTTACAAACAAAGCATTTGTGTTTAGTGAGTCCGCCAGATCAGAGGCAGTAGGGATGAGCAGGGACGTTCTCTTGAGAAGTGTGTGAATTGGACAATTTTCTTGTCAAAATGTAACGAATACTTTTATGTGTCAGGGATAATAAATGGAGTTAAATATAGATTATTTTCTTTAGGAATGTAAGTGAATTACAACTTGCCAAAAATAAAAATAGTGAGGTACAGATAACCCAAAACCTACTTTTAAAGTATTTTTACTTACTTACTTGCATTTTAAAGTGTTACAGTTGGTTGTTTTCAGGCACTTGCACACACTGTCCCCTTACCAGATGTCGGATCTGGGTTGCATTACCGAATTACCCCCTCAAGGTCTTGCCTCACGCAATCACATCGGTAACAGTAGCCTCAATGCACAGAGAGACAGAGGTGAGCGAGAGATGCCGAGACAGGAGCCTCATTCACCCACTGCATTCGGCACAGAGTGGGATTGTATGTGTTGATATACTGTTTCACAGACATAATATCTTAGAAAACGCTATCAGCATACAGGGCCTTGTTCAGAGGTGGACAAATACCCTGTCGGTCGGCTTTTCTCTTCCGGCAGTGCACTAGGTAATTACCTCGCTGTATTTGGTTGGTGTTGGTGGAGTTTAGGTTAAGTTTCTTGTTAGCTACCTTGTCTGAGCTGGGGGTTTTTTCTCTCTATCAGCCTACTCCCAACACATGGAGAACCATATCAGCCCTCCCAGCTACCTGGGCCAGCCCCTTCCCCCTGAGGCCCCGTCAGGACACTACTCGCCAACCCCCAAGAGCATGCTGGGAGAAGAAGTCACCAGGTAAGGCTAATTCGGTGCCTCCCCATTCTGCGTGTGTGTGCGCATGTGCATTCAAGTTTTTTGCTGTCGCTCAGTAGTGTATGATGAAGGGATAGAGAGGGCTGGAAGGGGGTGGAATGTTAGGATGATTAAAGGATGGATGATCAATGGGGTATGGAAGGTGGATTGATGGAGGGAGGGAGGTTTGCAGAGGGGGATAGATGGAGGCAATAAGGAGGAAGGTTGGAGGGAAAGGCTTGGAGGAAGTGTGCGGCTAAACTCTAACCATAAACAAACCCCTAACCCTAGTCATGACCAATTAGGTAATTCAACATTGGTTTTCTAGTCAGTCATACATCTTTAGTTTTCCCTGTGGGGGAATGGGTGACAGGGAGTCCCTGAGCGTTTGCTACCCTTTCTTTCCCTCCTGGTACCATCTCCTTGGATAGACCAAAGCTCAGTCCGAAGCCAGTCTGACAGGACAAGGATTTATTGAAAATGTTTACGAGGCCAGCCGGCCAAAAGCTGCAGTCGCGTGCCACATTCCCCCGGCGAGAGTTCTGTCTCCTCCCTATCTCCCCACACTCTCCCTAGCTTTCTCCATCTATCGCTTTCACTAGCTCACCATTCCTCTCTCGCTAGCTCTCTTTCTCGCTAACCAAGTTTCCATCCAGTTTTTATGCGAGTGAAGTCATATAAAAAATAATCGCGACAGCTGTGATAGAAACAGGAAGGTTCGGTACAATTTTATAAATGCAGACGATTTGTTCGTTCAACGTGGTGGGATCTTTTTGTGTCTGTAAATTAATAATGCTCGAAATAGCGGTGGAAACGCCTTGATGCGCAAAATATTGATATATCCATCATATCGAAGTAAACTTGGAGTAACGCGATGATATGGTGTATACAGTGGTTGCTCAACTAAAAGTTTTGCAATTATTCTGTGGGACTTAGAGGTAATTTGTGGTTTAGTACTTTACCCTGCGTCACTACTTAATTGCTCCAGACCAGCGCAAGGAGGAGTTAGAGCACTGATTATGCTTTTGGGTCCCAAGGCTGCTACTGTCTATAACTGACAATGAATGGGTGACACAAACCAAATAGAAACTGATAATTGTGCACTTAGACTACAATTCGGGGGTGGAAATGTTAGTATTATTATGCCCTTACTATAGTACTCTAGCCAACTCCCGACCGGTCATGTTGAAACAGCACCCGAGTGGCACAGCGGTCTAAGACACTGCATCGGAGTGCAAATTGCTTTGTTACAGATACTGGTTCGATACCCGTGCCGGCCGTGATGTGTCTACATGAGGCAACGGTGGGATTTTGGTTTCTCTCCTTCTAAAAACGGAAATAAATAAATAAAACTGACTTTATTTACAAATTAGTAAGGCATTTTTCTCCCTCACTTTAGGTTATTTGAAAACGAAATAATCTCCAAAATATTGTTATTTTTTAAACAAAGCAATTATTATTCGTATTAATTAATTTAGAGTTATATAAAAGCCCCATATATATTCTCACAGATCAGATATGCCCAATCAAAAATGCCCCTTAGATATTCATTTAGAATCCTCCAATCCTCTAAATCTAATTGGCTGAGAGTCACGTCATTGAAGTGTCTCGGGCTCGTGACGTGCGCTCCCGACAGAGTTACCTCTCGTTCCAGTGCTTTTCTTCAGAGAAAGGATTTCTCCGGTTGGAACATTATTGATGTTTCATGTTAAACATCCTAATGATTGATTCCATATATCGTTTGACTTGTTTCTACGACCTGTAACGGAACTTTTCGAGATTGTCTGGACGAAGTGCCCGCGCTTCATGAAGATGAATTAGTGGGCTGAACACGCTAACAACAAGTGGCTATTTGGACATAAATGATGGACTTTATAGAACAAATGAGTCATTTATTGTCGAACTGGGATTCCTGGGAGTGCCTTCTTATGAAGATCATCAAAGGTAAGTTAATATTTATGGTGTTATTTCTAACTTCTGTTGACTCCAAAATGGCGGATATTTCTCTGGCTGGATTGGGCTCTGAGCGCCGTTCTCAGATTATGCTTTTTCCGTAGTTTTTTGGAAATCTCACACAGCGGTTGCATTAAGGAGAAGTCTATCTTTAATTCTGTGAATAACTGTTGTATTTCTGCAAAATCACTGGATGTTTTGGAATCAAAACATTACTGCACATAAGGCGCCAATGTAAACTGAGATTTTTGGATATAAATATGCACATTGTCGTACAAAACATACATGTATTGAGTGTCATCTGATGAAGATTATCAAAGGTTAGTGATTAATTTGATCTATTTCTGCTTTTTGTGACTCCTATCTTTGGCTGGAAAAATGGCTGTTTTTTTGACGAGGCTATGACAGGTTTTCCTACTTACAAAGCATGTAGAGGTCTGTCATTTTTATCATAGGGACACTTCAACTGTGAGAGACAAAATCTAAAACAAATTCCAGAAAATCACATTGTATGATTTTTAAGTTATTAATTAGCATTTTATTGCATGACATAAGTATTTGATACATCAGAAAAGCAGAACTTAATATTTGGTACAGAAACCTTTGTTTGCAATTACAGAGATCACATGTTTCCTGTAGTTCTTGACCAGGTTTGCACACACTGCAGCAGGGATTTTGGCCCACTCCTCCATACAGACCTTATCCAGATTCTTCAGGTTTCGGGGCTGTCGCTGGGCAATATGGACTTTCAGCTCTCTCCAAAGATTTTCTATTGGGTTCAGGTCTGGAGACTAGCTAGGCCACTCCAGGACCTTGAGATGCTTCTTACGGAGCCACTCCTTAGTTTCCCTGGCTGTGTGTTTTGGGTCGCTGTCATGCTGGAAGACCCAGCCACGACCCATCTTCAATGCTCTTGCTGTGGGAAGGAGGTTGTTGGCCAAGATCTCGCGATACATGGCCCCATCCATCCTCCTCTCAATACGGTGCAGTCGTCCTATCCACTTTGCAGAAAAGCATCCCCAAAGAATGATGTTTCCACCACCATGCTTCACTGTTGGGATGGTGTTCTTGGGGTTGTACTCATCCTTCTTCTTCCTCCAAACACGGTTTGTGGATTTTAAACCAAAAAGCTCTATTTTTGTCTCATCAGACCACATGACCTTCTCCCATTCCTCCTCTGAATCATCCAGATGGTCATTGGCAAACTTCAGACAAGCCTGGACATGCGCTGGCTTGAGCAGGGGGACCTTGCGTGCGCTGCAGAATTTTAATCCATGACGGCATAGTGTGTTACTAATGGTTTTCTTTGAGACTGTGGTCCCAGCTCTCTTCAGGTCATTGACCAGGTCCTGCCGTGTAGTTCTGGGCTGATCCCTCACCTTCCTCATGATCATTGATGCCCCACGAGGTGAGATCTTGCATTGAGCCCCAGACAGAGGGTGATTGACCGTCATCTTGAACTTCGTCCATTTTCTAATAATTGCGCCAACAGTTCTCGTACCTTCTCACCAAGCTGCTTGCCTATTGTCCTGTAGCCCATCCCAGCCTTGTGCAGGTCTACGATTTTATCCCTGATGTCCTTACACAGCTCTCTGGTCTTGGCCATTGTGGAGAGGTTGGAGTCTGTTTGATTGAGTGTGTGGACAGGTGTCTTTTATACAGGTAACGAGTTCAAACAGGTGCAGTTAATACAGGTAATGAGTGGAGAACGGGAGGGCTTCTTAAAGAAAAACTAACAGGTCTGTGAGAGCCAGAATTCTTACTGGTTGGTAGGTGATCAAATACTTATATCATACAATAAAATGCAAATGAATTACTTAAAAATCATACAATGTGATTTTCTGTATTTTTGTTTTAGATTCCGTCTCTCACAGTTGAAGTGTACCTAAGATAAAAATTACAGACCTGTTAGGTGACCTAAACTGGGATATGCTTAACACCCCGGCAGTCCTACAATCTAAGCTAGATGCCCTCAATCTCACACAAATCATCAAAGAACCCACCAGGTACAACCCTAAATCTGTAAACAAGGGCACCCTCATAGACGTCATCCTGACCAACTGGCCCTCCAAATACACCTCCGCTGTCTTCAACCAGGATCTCAGCGATCACTGCCTCATTGCCTGTTTCCGCTACGGAGCTGCAGTCAAACGACCACCCCTCATCACTGTCAAACGCTCCCTAAAACACTTCTGTGAGCAGGCCTTTCTAATCGACCTGGCCCGGGTATCCTGGAAGGACATTGACCTCATCCCGTCAGTTGAGGATGCCTGGTCATTCTTTAAAAGTAACTTCCTCACCATTTTAGATAAGCATGCTCCGTTCAAAAAATGCAGAACTAAGAACAGATATAGCCCTTGGTTCACTCCAGACCTGACTGCCCTCGACCAGCACAAAAATATCCTGTGGCGGACTGCAATAGCATCGAATAGTCCCCGCGATATGCAACTGTTCAGGGAAGTCAGGAACCAATACACGCAGTCAGTCAGGAAAGCTAAGGCCAGCTTCTTCAGGCAGAAGTTTGCATCCTGTAGCTCCAACTCCAAAAAGTTCTGGGACACTGTGAAGTCCATGGAGAACAAGAGCACCTCCTCCCAGCTGCCCACTGCACTGAGGCTAGGTAACACGGTCACCACCGATAAATCCATGATTATCGAAAACTTCAACAAGCATTTCTCAACAGCTGGCCATGCCTTCCGCCTGGCTACTCCAACCTCGGCCAACAGCACCGCCCCCCCCCCCCGCAGCTAAGCCTCTCCAGGTTCTCCTTTACCCAAATCCAGATAGCAGATGTTCTGAAAGAGCTGCAAAACCTGGACCCGTACAAATCAGCTGGGCTTGACAATCTGGACCCTCTATTTCTGAAACTATCCACCGCCATTGTCGCAACCCCTATTACCAGCCTGTTCAACCTCTCTTTCATATCGTCTGAGATCCCCAAGGATTGGAAAGCTGCCGCAGTCATCCCCCTCTTCAAAGGGGGAGACACCCTGGACCCAAACTGTTACAGACCTATATCCATCCTGCCCTGCCTATCTAAGGTCTTCGAAAGCCAAGTCAACAAACAGGTCACTGACCATCTCAAATCCCACCGTACCTTCTCCGCTGTGCAATCTAGTTTCCGAGCCGGTCACGGGTGCACCTCAGCCACGCTCAAGGTACTAAACGATATCATAACCGCCATCGATAAAAGACAGTACTGTGCAGCCGTCTTCATCGACCTTGCCAAGGCTTTCGACTCTGTCAATCACCATATTCTTATCGGCAGACTCAGTAGCCTCGGTTTTTCGGATGACTGCCTTGCCTGGTTCACCAATTACTTTGCAGACAGAGTTCAGTGCGTCAAATCGGAGGGCATGCTGTCCGGTCCTTTGGCAGTCTCTATGGGGGTGCCACAGGGTTCAATCCTCGGGCCGACTATTTTCTCTGTATATATCAATGATGTTGCTCTTGCTGCGGGCTATTCCCTGATCCACCTCTACGCAGACGACACCATTCTATATACTTCCGGCCCGTCCTTGGACACTGTGCTATCTAACCTCCAAACGAGCTTCAATGCCATACAACACTCCTTCCGTGGCCTCCAACTGCTCTTAAATGCTAGTAAAACCAAATGCATGCTTTTCAACCGTTCGCTGCCTGCACCCGCACGCCTGACCAGCATCACCACCCTGGATGGTTCCGACCTTGAATATGTGGACATCTATAAGTACCTAGGTGTCTGGCTAGACTGTAAACTCTCCTTCCAGACTCATATCAAACATCTCCAATCGAAAATCAAATCAAGAGTCGGCTTTCTATTCCGCAACAAAGCCTCCTTCACTCACGCCGCCAAACTTACCCTAGTAAAACTGACTATCCTACCGATCCTCGACTTCGGCGATGTCATCTACAAAATTGCTTCTAACACTCTACTCAGCAAACTGGATGCAGTTTATCACAGTGCCATCCGTTTTGTCACTAAAGCACCTTATAGCACCCACCACTGCGACTTGTATGCCCTAGTCGGCTGGCCCTCGCTACATATTCGTCGCCAGACCCACTGGCTCCATGTCATCTACAAGTCCATGCTAGGTAAAGCTCCGCTTTATCTCAGTTCACTGGTCACGATGGCAAAACCCATCCGTAGCACGCGCTCCAGCAGGTGTATCTCACTGATCATCCCTAAAGCCAACACCTCATTTGGCCGCCTTTCATTCCAGTTCTCTGCTGCCAGTGACTAGAACGAATTGCAAAAAACGCTGAAGTTGGAGACTTTTATCTCCCTCACCAACTTCAAACATCTGCTATCTGAGCAGCTAACCGATCGCTGCAGCTGTACATAGTCTATCGGTAAATAGCCCACCCATTTTTACCTACCTCATCCCCATACTGTTTTTATTTATTTACTTTTCTGCTCTTTTGCACACCAATATCTCTACCTGTACATGACCATCTGATCATTTATCACTCCAGTGTTAATCTGCAAAATTGTAATCATTCGCCTACCTCCTCATGCCTTTTGCACACAATGTATATAGACTCTCTTTTTTTTCTACTGTGTTATTGACTTGTTAATTGTTTACTCCATGTGTAACTCTGTGTTGTCTGTTCACACTGCTATGCTTTATCTTGGCCAGGTCGCAGTTGCAAATGAGAACTTGTTCTCAACTAGCCTACCTGGTTAAATAAAGGTGAAATAAAAAATCCAGGATACCCCGGCCAGGTCAGTTAGAAAGGCCTGCTCGCAGAAGTGTTTTAGGGAGCGTTTGACAGTAATGAGGGGTGGTCAAATGCAGGCAATGAGGCAGTGATCGCTTAGATCTTTATTGAAAACAGCAGAGGTGTATTTGGAGGGCGAGTTAGTTAGGGTGATATCTATGAGAGAGCCCATGTTTACGGATTTGGGGTTGTACCTGATAGGTTCATTGATAATTTGTGTGAGATTGAGGGCATCAAGCTTAGATTGTAGGATGGCCGGGCTGTTAAGCATGTCCCAGTTTAGGTCACCTAGTAGCACAAGCTCAGAAAACAGATGGGGGGCAATCAATTCACATATGGTGTCGTGGGCACAGCTGGGGGCAGAGGGTGGTCTTTAGCAGGCAGCAACAGTGAGAGACTTGTTTCTGGAAAGGTGAGTTTTTAGAAGTAGAAGCTCAAATTGTTTGGGTACAGATCTGAATAGTAAGACATAACTCTGCAGGCTATCTTTGCAGTAGATTGCAACACCGCCCACTTTGGCAGATCTATCTTGACGGAAAATGTTATAGTTGGGGATGGAGTTTTCAGGGTTTTGGTGGTTTTCCTAATCCAGGATTCACACACGGCTAAGGCATCTGGGTTGGCAGAGTGTGCTAAAGCAGTGAGTAAAACAAAGGCATATTGATATTAGAGAGAGGCATGCGTAGCCAAGTGAACATATGGGTCCAGTGAGTGGTTAGGCTGGCTGGGGACACTGCGATTCAGACAGTTAGCAGGCCGGTGCTAGCAGTTAGTAGGCCGGGGCTAACAAGCTAGCACTTAGCAGACCGGGGCTAGCAAGCAAGCATTTCCAGACCGGGGGAAAGCAAGCTAGCCGTTAACAGACTGGGGCTAGCAGTTAGCAGACCGGTTCAAGCAAGCGAGCTAGCAGTTAGTAGACCGGGGCTAGCAAGTTTGCAGAAGGGCCTTTGAGGGATGGAGGTAAGTCTGTTTTTGCCTCTTCGTGTGGTGACGTTGATAGACCAGTCGTGGGTTAGTATTGTTCCAAGTAACTCTAGGTAGCTAGCAGGCCGCGATTTAGCAGAATGGGCCTTCAGTGGACGTCGCGCCTGAGGGCCCTGTTGGAATCCTCGGGCAGATTGTCGGTATTCCAGTAGTAGAGGATCGGCGGGGTTCCGTGCCCCGTACCGGCAGTAGAAGGGGTCCGGATATTGTAGCCTAGGAGTGGGTTTCAGTAGGAGCCCTAGCCGGGATAGCTTCAGGCTAATTGGTGCTTGCTCCGGGATGGAAACGCTAGCCAGGAGTAGTTACCTGGGATTGCGGTTAGCTAATTGTGAAGATCCAGATTAAAATGTTCAGAGTTTGCGGGGATATGGAGGGAAAAAATAGGTCCGTTATGCTCTGTTTTGAGTCACGTTGTACGAACTGGCGAAAGCTTTCCGAGCTAAAGGTTAGCTGATGACCGCTAGCAGTGGTTTGCTGACTGATAGCTGGTAGGTAGTTTGCTGGCTAGCTTCAGTTGAGGGTAAATAGTAAATAGAAATACTTTAGAAAAAAAACAGATCCATGCCACATTGGGAGAGGCGGGTTGTAGGGGAGTATTTAGAAGTTGAGGTTTAGGAAAATATTTAAAAAGATATGCAAAGAAAAATATATAAAAATATACAAGGGACACGACGTCTGACAGCTATGCCATCTTGGATAGCCAAATAGAAGACATTTAAAACTAGATTGCACTAATAAGCACCCATTAAGAAAATGACTGTAAAAACTGATGAAGAATTGAAAAATTGTATGGTTGAGAGGGATGAGGCAAAAGGTATGGCAATTAAGTCTGGCAGCCCAACTGATTCGCAAACGTGCTGCAAATTAAGAAATCATTTGACTAAATTAAAAGAAACAGAAACTACACTATGAAACAGATCAATTTTATAAATAATGATACTAAAAAGCTTTGGGGCACCTTAAATAACATTTTGGGGAAAAAAGCCAACTCGGTCCTTCATTCATTGAATCAGATGGCTCATTCATCACAAAGCCCACTGATATCGCAAACTACTTTGATGACTTTTTCATTGGCAAGACAAGCAAACAAACGCTGACACGACACAACCAAGTATATCGGACCAAATGATGAAAGACAAGAATTGTACTTTTGAATTCCGTGAAGTCAGTGTGGAAGAGGTGAAACAATTATTGTTGTCTATGAACAACGACAAGCCACCAGGGTCTGACAATCTAGATGGAAAATTACTGAGGATAATAGCAGATGATTTTGCCACTCCTATTTGCCACATCTTTAATTTAAGCCTACTAGAGAGTGTGTGCCCTCAAGCCTGGAGGAAAGCTAAAGTCATTCCGCTACCCAAGAATAGTAAAGCCCCCTTTACTGGCTCAAATAGCTGACCAATCAGCCTGTTACCAACCCCTAGTAAACTTCTGGAAATAATTTTGTTTGATCAGATACAATGCTATTTCACAGTAAACAAATTGACAACAGAATTTCAGCATGATTATAGGGAAGGACACTCAACAAGCACAGCACTTACACAAATGACGAATGATTGTCTGAGAGAAACTGATGATAAAATGATTGTGGGGGCTGTCTTGTTCATTGCAGCTTTTGACATTATCGATCACAGTCTGCTGCTGGAAAAACGTACGTGTTATGGCTTTACACCCCCTGCTATAATGTGGATAAAGAGTTACGTGTCTAACAGAACACAGAGGGTGTTCTTTAATGGAAGCCTCTAAAACATAATCCAGCTAGAATCAGGAATTCCCCAGGGAAGCTGTTTAGGCCCCTTGCTTTTTTCAATTTTTACTAACAACATGCCACTGACTTTGAGTAAAGCCAGTGTGTCTATGTATGCGGATGACTCTATACACGTAATCTTCTACAGCGACTGAACTGACTGCAACAGTTCAGGACCTGCAGTTAGTTTGAGTGGGTGGCAAGGAATAGGTTAGCCCTACATATTTCTAAAACTAAAAGCATTGTATTTGGAAAAAAAACACTCACTAAACCCTAAACCTCAACTAAATCTTGTAATAAATAATGTGGAAATTGAGCAAGTTCAGATGACTAAACTGCTTGGAGTAACCCTGGATTAAACTGTCATGGTCAAAACATATTGATGCAGTAGTAGCTAAGATGGGGGAAAGACTGTCTATAATAAAGCAATGCTCTGCCTCTTAGCAACACTATAAACAAGGCAGGTGCTACAGGCGCTAGTTTTGTCACACCTTGACTACTGTTCGGTCATGTGGTCAGGTGCCACAAAAAAGGATTTAGGGATATTGCAATTGGCTCAGAACAGGGCAGCACAGCTGGCCCTTGGGTGTACACAGAGAGCTAATATTAATGAAATGCATGTCAATCCCTCCTGGCTGAAAGTAGAGGACAGATTGACTTCAACACTAATTTTATTCATGAGAGGTATTGACATGTTGAATGCACCGAGCTGTCTGTCTAAACTACTGGCACACAGCTCGGACACCCATGCATACCCCACAAGACATGCCACAGTCTCTTCACAGTCCCCAAGTCCAGAACAGACTATAGGAGGCACACAGTACTACATAGAGCCTTGACTACATGGATCTCTATTCCACATCAAGTAACATACGCAAGCAGTAAAATTAGATTTAAAACAGATAAAAACAGACACATGCATACGCACACACAAATACACACAGAATATCATACGCACTATACATACACATGCATTTAGTACTGTAGAGAAACGTCCCTTTTTCAGAACCTTGTCTTTCAAAGAAAATTAGTAAAAATCCAAATAACTTCACAGATCTTCATTGTAAAAGTTTTAAACACTGTTTCCCATTGTTCAATGAACCATAAACAATTAATGAACATGCACCTGTGGAACGGTTGTTAAGACACTAACAGCTTACAGACTGTAGGCAATTGAGGGCACAGTTATGAAAACTTAGGACACTAAAAGAGGCCTTTCTACTGACTCTAGAAAACACAAAAAGAAAGTTGCCCATGGTACCTGCTCATCTGTGTGAACGTGCCTTAGGCATTCTGCAAGGAGGCATAAAGACTGCAGATGTGGCCAGGGCAATAAATTACAATGTCCGTACTGTGAGACGCCTAAGACAGCACTACAGGGAGACAGGACGGACAGCTGATCGTCCTCGCAGTGGCAGACCACGTGTAACAACACCTGCACAGGATCGGTACATCTTAACATCACACCTGCGGGACAGGTACAGGATGGCAAGAACAACTGCCCGAGTTACACGAGAAATGCACAATCACTCTATCAGTGCTCAGACTGTCCGCAATAGGCTGAGAGGCTGGACTGGGGGCTTGTAGCCTGTTATAAGGTAGGTCCTCACCAGACATCACCGGCAACAACATCGCCTATCGGCACAAACCCACCGTTGTTGGACCAGACAGGACTGGCAAAAAGTGGTCTTCACTGACGAGTCGCGGTTTTGTCTCAACGGGCGTGATGGTCGGATTCGCCTTTATTGTCGAAGGAATGCGCGTTACACCGAGGCCTGTACTCTGGAGCAGGATCGATTTGGAGGTGGATGGTCCGTCATGGTCTGGGGCAGTGTGTCATCAGACTGAGCTTGTTGTCATTGCAGGCAATCTCAGCTCTGTGCGTTACAGGGACGACATCCTCCTCCCTCATGTGGTACCCTTCCTGCAGGATCATCCTGACATGACCCTCCAGCATGACAATGCCACCAGCCATACTGCTCATTCTGTGCATGATTTCCTGCAAGACAGGAATTTCCGTGTTCTGCCATGGCCAGCGAAGTGCCAGGATCTCAATCCCATTGAACATGTCTGGGACCTGTTGGATCGGAGGGTGAGGGCTAGGGCTATTCCCCCCAGAAATGTCTGGGAACTTGCAGGGGCCTTGGTGGAAGAGTGGGATAACATCTCACAGCAAGAACTAGCAAATCTGGTGCAGTCCATGAGGAGGAGATGCACTGTAGTACTTAATGCAGATACTGACTATTACTTTTGCCCCCCCCCCGTTCAGGGACACATTCCAATTCTGTTAGTCACACGTCTGTGGAACTTGTTCAGTTTGTTTCAGTTGTTGAATCTTATGTTCATACAAATATTTACACATGTTACATTTGCTGAAAATAAACACAGTTGACAGTGAGAGGACGTTTCTTTTTTTGCTGATTTTGTGTTTGTGGTGGAGTAGGGTCCTGAGGGCACACAGTGTGTTGGGAAATCTGTGAATGTATTGTAATGTTTTTAAAATTGCATAATTTTGCTGGACCCCCGGAAGAGTATCTGCTGCTTTGGCAGCAGCTAATGGGGATCAATAATAAATACAAATACATTGTTGCTCTGTCCAAGGAAAAAATATGTTTGGTTTTCAGACCAATGGAAAGAAAAGGGGGTCAACTATGTCTTGCCCCGCGTTTGAAACCCTGAGGATGCATTGGTACACTTGTTTATTTCAGGAATGAAGGCCTCATCTGAAGAGTTCGAGACATATTATTGGTGTGGTTCACTGGTTTCATGGATCTGGCCATCTGAGAAACGCGCTTGAATAAAGCGTCCTGGAACGTGCACAGAACTTGCTGACACTGACATGTCAGTGTTTCATTAAGAATCAAGATGGACATGGCTATGAGAAGTGTGCTAAGGCCAGACAGAAGAGATTACTCTAAATAAATGTTGTTCACCAGATAAAAATGGTGACGGGGAGATGAGGGTAAATTATCTTTGCAATTTTCACTTTTAGATACAGAAGTTCTGCTGGTTGATTTAGCACACGGCGCAGCTATCTATCTAACATTTGCTAGCACCTCTGTCAATACTGGCTAGGAAATGTTTTCTTGCTAGCATTAGGTAAAACCTAAAACGTATTTTTGAATATAGATATTCTGCTAGACTATTTAGCACAAGATAATCTGTGGCATGATACAGTTAGTTAGATCACGTTTGCTGGCTAGTTAGCTTGGCTCACTAGCTAATAAACTGTAGCTGCCAGCTAGCTAGCTAACATAGACATGACAGAATTTCCATGCAATTTGTTAAAGCTAGCCTTTTTTGGATTAATGACTCTATAGTATTGGAGAAAATTTGAAAAAACTGACCCTCCATTACATCTTGACGTGTCATGTCGTAACCTACAGCATGCATAAAGCAACAATTTCTGTCTTACAATCTCTCTCCACCAGGTGTAGCACTTTTATCATCCTTTAAAAACAAGAAATTGACAGTGACGGGGGTAAAGGGGAGATACCTAGTCATTTTTTGCATCATCATTGCATGCGATCATCATTCTCAAAGCCACTGTTTACTTCTAAGATCACTTTAGCACCGCCCTAAAAACCCGATTCAAATTCGACACAAACCTTCAAATAGGTATGTAAATGACACATTATATAAACTCTTTACAGTGTTTTATTTACATTTTAGAGGCGATAAGTTGGACAGATCAAGTGGGAAAAAAATCACTTTTCCCACACATCTCTTTCTCACTATCACGCATTAGTTTCGCTTCCCCACGCGCCATTTTTAAAAAGACCGGACGGGGCTCATTGCCTGCTTGAATTATGCAGAAACGGGCAGCGTTTAGGTCATGTAATTGATTCTGTTGGAAAGGGGAGAAATTGTGCTATACAATGGTATTGACATAACAGTTGATCTGGAAGTATTACGTTTTTGGGCCGCTAAAATAATGGCAATTGTACAGACCATGTACGAGTTTACGTGAGTTTACGTTTGCTTGCGTTCTTTGTCAGCATACTAGTGGTTCCAATGTTAAGACTAACTTACTATCTAGCTCGCAAACTATCTAGCTTGCAAACTAGCCTATCTACTGTATTAGCAACAATTGTGATAACTAGCTAACCCCTTTCATCTTTGATAGCTAGCTATTAGTTTTAGCAAGTAATGTTAAACACTAGCTAGCTATTATTATTAGCTAGCAGTGGATAACGTAACTAGCTTAAGCCTAAATGGTAGAAATCATGCTAATGATACTAAAACTATGTGTAGCTAGAGTTTCTGTTAAATTTGCATAAATTCCACTTCTCTCCCACAGATTCCCATGAGTCTCAGACTCCAGGATGGGAAATGCTTAACAAGAAAGAAACAGATGAGACCCTATCTTGTATTTGAAATAGTTAAATTGGTTGTACATTTCTATTCTGACTTATATTGTTAATAAGGGGAGAAAAACCAGGGGTGCCTTTATCTGAATTAGGTAGGGTACTCACTATACCAATGATAGGCTACAGATTTGAGTCAATGCAATTAAAATTGTTTCTCCAATGTTTCCTTCTATTCAATTACATGTTGTTCTTACTATGTATTGCATGTTTGAAGACATATGCTGTTATATGTTTGCAACTCATTATTAAATGGACAGAAAGTTTCCACTTTTAAGTGATATTTTTTAGAAGTTATAAATGTTGATAACTCATTTGGTAATGGTCAGTGGATTGCCACTTTAAAATAAGGTATAATTTTAGCAGTTATAAATGTTCATAGGTCTTTCACTTTAAAATATAGTATACCCTTAGTTTTTGTGACAAAACTATCAGTTGAGTTGAAAATGCAATGGAAACACAGAACTTGAGATTTTTATTAGGTACATTTAAAAAGTATGCGAAAAAGTACATTTTGTGTGCATTACGTCATCACGCACTGATTTTTGTCTGCAAAAAGTCAATTTCGTGGAAACACACTGTTGGTGGTAAAATGCACATGTTTTCTTTATGCGGATTGTAGAGTATTTGCTTAAATCTGTCTCCAATTGGTTGGAAAATTAGCTACCGTCTCTCCCTTTTCCTCTTCTTTTTTCTCAATTTAGGGAGGGGTTGTTTGGCATGCATGGCAAAGAGGGCTTCATTATGAGGGTGGCAAAATCAGAGGACATCACTCCAGCCCCTGAAAAAAACACTGAGTTTTATTCATTAGTACACACCTTAGTAAATTGTATCAAAACCGTAATGAAAACATTTATTGGACATGTTCAAGTCTGTATCTTCAGTTTGGTTCCTAATTAATTCGACCCTGATCTGACAAGAGCATACAGCATGACCCAAAGTAGATAACCTAATAACCTAACCTAATGTTTAACAGATCTGTTGTGTATGGTGTAGTCACATCATAGTCAAGTTTTTGAACCATTTGACAGGTTTTTAGAAGTGTGTGTGTGTGTGTGCGTATTTTTTTTACACATACCTTATATACATACGTTTTCAGACCCTTTGCTATGAGACTCGAAACACAAGGCTGCGGGGCCAGAGGTATTACCAGGACGTGTGCTCCGGGCATGTGCTGACCAAGAGTCAGGTGTCTTCACTGACATTTTCAACATGTAACCTCTTGAAGCTAGGGGGCACTATTTTTATTTTTGGAAAAATAACATCCCAAAGTAAACTGCCTATTTCTCAGGACCAGATGCTAGAATATGCATATAATTGACAGCTTAGGATAGAATACACTCTAACGTTTCCAAAACCGTAAAAATATTGTCTGTGAGTATAACAGAACTGATATTGCAGGCGAAATCCTGAGAAAAATCCAATCAGGAAGTGACTCTTATTTTGAAACCCCTGTCTTTCTATGCATCCCTATTGCCCATTGAAAGGGATATCAACCAGATTCCTTTTTCTGTGGCTTCCCTAAGGTGTCTACAGCCTTTAGATGTTAGTTTCAGGCCTTTATTTTGAAGAATGAGCATAAACGTCCACATTGCTTAAGTGGTCAGTTGTTGGCTCTCAGTGTGATTTTTGCGCTAAACAGAGAGGTAGCCATTTTTCCTCCCGGTCCTAGTGAAAAGCCAACTGTCCAGGTTGATATATTATCGAATAGATCTTTGAAAAACACCTTGAGGATTGATTATAAAAAAAACGTTTGCCATGTCGATATTATGGATATAATTTGGAATTTTTGTCTGCGTTGTCGTGACCGGCATAACGCATCAAACTAACGGAGGTATTTGGATATAAAAAATATCTCGTGAGTGAAAACATCCGAAGCTCATCAAAGGTAAACGATTAATTTGATTGCTTTTCTGATTTTCGTGACCAAGTTACCTGCCGCTATAGGTGTACATAATGTTTTGTTAGTATATTGACAGGCATGACTCCAACACCATCATTAAGTTTGCAGACGACACAACAGTGGTAGGCCTGATCACCGACAACGACGAGACATCAGGAAGTCAGAGACCCAAGAAGACTCGAGGCTGTAATCGCTGCCAAAGATGCTTCATCAAAGTACTGAGTAAAGGGTCTGAATACCTATGTAAATGTAATATTTCCGTTTTTAATTTAAATTTTTTTATAAATGGGCAAAAAAATACCTGTTTTTGCTAGATCATTATGGGGTATTGTGTATAGATTGATGAGGGAAATAACAATTTATACATTTTTAGAACAAGTCTGTAACCTAACAAATTTGAAAAAGTCAAGGGTTCTGAATAATTCCGAAGGCACTGTACTTTTTTGTTGAGTAGTGTATATTCTTCAAGAATCAATTGGTATGTATAATTCATTTATAAGTCAAAAATTGAATGTAGCAACTACAGATGGCCCCTTTTAACACTAGAACTGCTAAAGCAGTCATTTTGACTGCTCCTGAATCAAAAGGTTATGTTACTCTGCCATTTTTAAGTCATGTTCCCTTCCGTTGGCTTCTCCTAAATAAGTCTATATAACACACTGTCTGTGTTAAAATCTTAAAATCACAAACAGAACTATAGTTATAACCAGTTTTAGGAGGGCATAACATTTTTATTATGGTTTTCTCCCGTAGCTACTCCTTCCCCCGACAGTAGGGCCTTCTCCACTCCTTCTTCCGACAGTTGAAAGTGCATTGCCCAGCTGATGACCACCCCAATAATTGCATCAAAAATTGAACTAAACAATACCACAAATTTCACACACAACATATTAAATACATTATGTAAAGTATGATGCAGAGAATGGGTGAGTTGATGAGCTCAGGGAAGCGAACACTGCATAATTGTGAAAAAACAGGGCAGGCCATTCTATTGTCTTGATCTGTTATAATTATAATATCAAAGTGGTATGTATCCTAAATCAGTCCACAGAATCCAGTCTCATTAGTCTACTCTGGCCTACTTTGAGTAGGCTACACAGTGAAAGCGTGCTTAATTGTACATGCTGGCTTTCAATGTCTGGGAAATGATACACATCGGGCAGCAGGTGAGCAACTGCCAGAGAATGTGGTGATGAGGCTTGAGGCAAGGGGAGAAATGTGACCATGGACAATTGGCCGGCACCTTGAACAAAGTGAGACGGGAGCTCCCTATGCGCAAAATAAGGCACCTGCACAGCGGTGCTGAAAAATTACAAGACAAAGGGGACTCAATAAAGAGAACCGGAGACTGTTATGCACTAGAACTAAACAAAGGTATGTCAGTGTGTCACGCAAGTGACGAAGATTTGTGTCAACTGTTAGGACAAGCGATAACCGCTAAATAAAATCCAACTGATGCTATTGTGTGAAGACGCACTGGTACGAACTCGATTGCTGTCATATCAAAACTTATATCCATTATAATGGCATTATTGCGTTTGTGCAGATTTTCACTTTATCAAGGCCACTTGCCGCTTATGTTTAGGCTAGTGATGACGTCTTGCTGACTGTGGGTGTTGGTAGTTGGGGTATTTGTTTTATTTTGTCATAAAAATAAGATATTAGCGTGTTCCAGCACTGAAGTTCTGGTTCATAGTTGTAACAGGCATTCCACAAATAAAATTGATTGAACAGATGAATTTGTTTGTTTTTTACTTATAGCCTACAGTAACCTAAACTAATGAAATGTTAGAATGTTGCAGTCAGAATGACTTGAGGCCAAGCGGTTCTAGTGGTAAAAAAATCAATGGGTAATATATAATAGTGATTGAAACAAGATTTAAGCATTTAAGAGATGAAGAACCTCCAGATTGTGCTAAAGTAATACATAGTCAAATGTCATCCCTCCAGCCTTGTATCCTTATTGTGCCACACATCACGAGAATTAACATGGCCATTTTCCCCCTAGTGGTTGAATATTAAAATTACATGTATTGGTTCAATAGTTCAAAACATTGATTTTATAGTACAGTTATAATGAAATTGCCAGATTTATAGTATGTAGTGTGAGAGAGGTGAATCAAGCCCTGTAGTAGCAATAGCAGTGTTGTGTGTTGTTTTGTAATATGTTAATACAATGTTACTACTGTGACTGTTACTACACAGGTATAAGAGCATACTTAATCTAAAATGTTACCTTTTGATGTTTTTGTTTTTTAATCTATGGACTTTACTACGAGGATTCACAACCACCACCATATTACTTTAGAGAAAATCTGACTGAGGACTTTATCCATTATTCTTTGTTGTGTCTTCCCAGAGAGCCCAGGAAGGTGGTTCTCCACAGAGGGACGACGGGCCTGGGCTTCAACATAGTGGGTGGAGAGGACGGAGAGGGCATCTTCATCTCCTTCATCCTGGCAGGGGGACCTGCAGATCTGTGTGGCGAGCTGAGGAAAGGAGACCGCCTCGTCTCTGTAAGGATAACCTAACACGTGCACACTCATGCTGGCACTCTAGCACGCACACCTGCACACACACACACAGAGTTTGCAGGCACACACAGCCACACACTGTCTGTAAGAACATCTTCAAACACACTATTGCACTTACACACATGGGCACAGACATGCTACACTAACACACACAAAATGGAATGTGCAAAACCCATTCACACAGATATTTCCATCATCGCCAGTCTTCTGTAAGTTACTGTACCCAGCGGGCCAAGCTGGTCACAATGTTGTCATTACAGCCAATTTCGCCTACAGGGGATAGTCAAAATGAGCTCCAGTCTTACCCGTTGTAACAGTTTTTTAGTACCACTTGTGTCCCATTGTGTTTTTAATGCTCTGTGTTACACCTTATTCATGTTGTCTGTTGTATACAGTGCCTTCAGAAAGTATTCACAACCCTTGACTTTTTCCACATTTTGTTTGTTACAGCCTTTATATAAAAAAAATGTAAGTGTAAAAACAATTCTTAACACAATAACATTTCTAAAAACATATTTTCACTTTTTCATTGTTGGGTATTGTGTGTAGATGTGTGAGGAAAAAAATCTATATAATACATTTTGAATTCAGGCTGCACTAAAACAATGTGGAATAAGTCAAGGCGTATGAATACTTTCTGAAGGCACTGATATTCTTTTTTGAGTTTTTAAGTTGAGCTTTATTCTCCATTTGTCTGCTTTGCTACACTTGATCAGGTCGATATTGTAAAAGATAATGTGTTCTCGAACACTTGCCTGGTTGACTAAAGTCTTGTGAGAGCGAGGTTGCTTGATTAGCATGAACATGAACCTGATGACTTGTCTCCTTTCTGCTTTTCCCGCTTGCAGGTGAACGGGGTGGACCTCCGCAGCGCCACTCACGAGCAGGCGGCTGCGGCACTGAAAAATGCTGGGCAGACTGTAACTATCGTGGCCCACTACAGACCAGAGGGTGAGTCATTATGTGATGTCATCAGCAGGGGGCATCACTGTCATGTTTTCTTTGTATTTGTACTTATGTATGCGGTTCTGAAGGTGTGAGCGTCACTGCTAGACTAGAGTCCGGAGCCTCAAAGTAAGTTAACTCCTTTATTGCTGCCGCTGAACACAACACTGGGGCATATTCAGGTAGTTCACACAGCTAGAGATGGAGCGTAATAAAGCAGACATGATTGTTTTACCATGTGGAGAAGTGCTCTCTCATTTTACTTGACTGACTGGGCATATTACTGCTGTGTGGCTAACTGCATCAGGAGTTGGACTACTATTGGATCAAACACCTGCTTTGATATACTAGTGTGGTGCTCTTAGGTAATTTAATTACCACAGTAGATATCTGCTTATAGCAAGCTTCACGACATTCGATGAGAATTCGATGAGAACAATTATAATCTAATATCAGCAAGCTTGCTTTAAGCAGACATTTCCATCAATGTATATCTACTGAGCCTTATTGCAAGCTTGAATGCCATATATAATGTTTTACCAATGGTTGCTAAAACCACGTACGGCAAGTAATCACCTGTGTTCTGTGGAGATGCTAAATAGCCTACTGTAAACCCATTGTTATCTGCACTTACAGTACCAGTCCAAAAGTTTGGACACATGTATTCCTTCAAGGGTTTTTCTTTATTTTGACTACTATGAAATAAAACATATGGAATCCTGTAGTAACCAAAAAAGTGTTAAACAAATCTAAATATATTTTATATTCTTTAAAGTAGCCACCCTTTGCCTTGATGACAGCTTTGCACACTTGGCATTCTGTGAATGCTTTTCCAACAGTCTTTAACTTCTTATGGCTGGGGGGCAGTATTGAGTAGCTTGGATGAATAAGATGCCCAGAGTAAACTGCCTGTTACTCAGGCCCAGAAGCTAATATATACATATTATTAGTATATTTGGATAGAAAACACTCTGAAGTTTCTAAAACTGTTTGAATGATGTCTGTGAGTATAACAGAACTCATATAGCAGGCATAAACCTGAGACAAAATCCAACCAGGAAGTGGGAAATCTGAGGTTTGTAAGTCTTTGCCTATCAGTGTAGAATTTGGTCCGATTGCACTTCCTAAGGCTTCCACTAGATGTCAACAGTCTTTAGAATCTTGTTTCAGGCTTCTACTGTAAAGGGGGAGAGAATAAGAGCTGTTTGAGTCAGGTGTCTGGCAGAATGCCATGAGCTGTCTCGCGTGAGCCCTTGAGAGTTAGCTGCATTTCTTTTCCTTTCTAAAGACAAAGGAATTGTCCAGTTGGAATATTATTGAAGATTTATGATAAAAACAGCCTAAAGATTGATTGTATACATCGTTTGACATGTTTCTACGACCTGTAATGGAACTGTCATCGGAAATAAGTGCCTGCCCCTTGTGAATTTGGATTTGTGAACTAAACGCGCGAACATAAAGGAGGTATTTGGACATAAATGATGGACTTTATCGAACAAACAAAACATTTATTGTGGAACTGGAATTCCTGGGAGTGCATTCTGATGAAGATCATCAAAGGTAAGTGAATATTTATAATGCTATTTCTGACTTCTTTTGACTCCACAACATGGCGGGTATCTGTATGGCTTGTTTTGGTCTCTGAGCGCTGTACTCAGATTATTGCATGGTGTGCCTTTTCCGTAAAGCTTTTTCGAAATCTGACACAGCGGTTGCATTAAGGAGAAGTATATCTTTAAGGAGTTCCCACATATGCTGAGCACTTGTTTGCTGCTTTTCCTTCACTCTGTGGCCCAACTCATCCCAAAACATCTCAATTGGGTTGAGGTCGGGTGATTGTGGAGGCCAGGTCATCTGATGCAGCACTCCATCACTCTCCTTCTTGGTCAAATAGTCCTTACACAGCCTGGAGGTGTGTTGGGTCATTGTCCTGTTGAAAAACAAATGATAGTCCCACTAAACACAAACCAGATGGTTTGACATATCGCTGCAGAATACTGTGGTGGCCATGCTGGTTAAATGTGCCTTGAGTTCTAAATAAATCAGACAGTGTCACCAGCAACACACCTCCACAGTGGGAACTACACATGCAGAAAACGTCCGTTCACCTACTCTGCATCTTACAAAGACACGGCGGTTGGAGCTAAAAATCTCAAATTTGGACTCATCAGACCAAAGGACATATTTCCACTGGTCAAATGTCCATTGCTCGTGTTTCTTGGCACAAGCAAGTCTCTTCTTCTTATTGGTGTCCTTTAGTAGTGGTTTCTTTGCAGCAATTCGACCATGAAGGCCTGATTCACGCAGTCTCCTCTAAACAGTTGATGTTGAGATGTCTGTTACTTGAACTCTGTGAATCATTTATTTGGGCAGTAATTTCTCAGGCTGGTAACTCTAATGAACTTATCCTCTGCAGGAGAGTTAACTCTGGGTATTCCTTTCCTGTGGCAGTCCTAATGAGAGCCAGTTTCATCATAGCGCCTGATGGATTTTGACTGCACCTGAATAAACTTTCAAAGTTCTTGATTTTCCGGATTGACTGACCTTCATGTCTGAAAGTAATAATGGACTGTCGTTTCTCTTTGCTTATTTGAGCTGTTCTTGCATAACAAAATAGGGATATCTTCTGTGTACCACTGCTACCTTGTCACAACACAACTGACTGGTTCAAATGCATCAATAAGGAAAGAAATTCCACAAATTGACTTTCAACAAGGTACACTTGTTAATTGAATTGCATTCCAGGGGACTACCTCATGAAGCCGGTTGGGAGAATGCCAAGAATGTGCAAAGCTTTTATCAAAGCAAAGGTTAGCGATCCTCAGTGAGCGATCCTCTGAAGAACATCATGCCATGGAAAACTGAATAATTGATTGAGCGGTCTATCGGGGATGTAGTTTTATTATTTTATAATTTTGTTTAGAAACACCTGTGACATTTCTCTGTTGCATCTTTACTCATCATTTTGCATTTTCCTTCACTTGTATAGTTTTGTACTTCGAGTAATACTCTTGGTTTGCAAGTACCTCCTGTCTGTGTCCATTGATTTTGGTTTGCTTTTGAACAGTCTCAGAGAATATAAAATATATTTTGATTTGTTTAACACTTGTTTTATTACAATATGATTCCATTTGTGTTATTTCATAGTTTTGATGTCTACACTATTATTCTACAATGTAGAAAATAGTCAAACTAAATAAAAGCGCTTGAATGAGTAGGTGTGTCCAAACTTTTGACTGGTACTGTACATGGGTTACATCATGCTCTGCAGATGTTTGTGATGACACTGAATGAGAACTCATTAATTGAAACTGAATCGATAGAAATGCTATTGATGCAAATATTTCAGAGGACATGGTTGGAACATGACTCAGGGCTGAGAGAGGGAGATGGGAAATAGAAAGATAGAAGGATAGATGGGAAATAAAAATTATATTTGAGAGGACAGGGGCTACTGAGAGGGGTTGAATTATTGTGTGGGGGAGGTTCAGAGAAAGAGCTAACTCTGCAAATAGCACTGCTGGGTGATTTGAAAAGTCATAGTCAATCGATCAATAATATAATAATACTTTTAGAAAAAATTTACAATATGTAGAAAAATTATGTGAATAGAAAGGTTCAGAACTTTTGTCACAGCACAGTTGAAAATACATGGTAATTAGAAGAAAAAAAATGGATGGTGTTAAAACCTCTTAAGCCCACCCGAGACGCAATCGTCTCATCTAGCCATCAGCAAATGCAAATGCGCTACGCCAAATGCTAATAGCACTCGTTAAAACTCAAACGTTCATTAAAACACACATGCAGGGTACTGAATTAAAGCTACACTCGTTGTGAATCTAGCCAACAAGTCAGATTATTAAAATGCTTTTCGGCGAAAGCATGAGAAGCTATTATCTGATAGCATGCAACACCCCGAAATACCTGAATGCGACATAAACAAAAGAATTAGCGTAGCCAGCGCTACACAAATAGCAGAAATAAAATATAAAACTTTCATTACCTTTGACGAGCTTCTTTGTTGGCACTCCTATATGTCCCATAAACATCACTATTGGGTCTTTTTTTTTCGATTAAATCGGTCCATATATACCCAAAATATCCATCTATGGAAACTGTGTGATTCAGAAAAAAATACCGTTTCAAAACGCTACGTCATTTTTTTAAATTAAAAAAGTCGACGATAAACTTTCACAAAACACTTCGAAATACTTTTGTAATCCAACTTTAGGTATTAGTAAACGTTAATAATCTATCAAATTGATCACGGGGCGATGTGTATTCAATAGCTCCACGTTTTCAAATCATGTTCCGAAATCTCTCTTCCAAAACTTCCTGTCGGAGACCGGATGGAAAGTGGTCTCTCTTCCTCGTTTGACCAAGAAACAACGGGAAGGCAATTGACAAGACTGGCGACATCGTGTGGAAGCTGTAGGACTTGCAATCTCGGCCCCATTTAATTTGGTGTCCCTTAAACAATACATGCAAGTGGCGCATTGATATTTTTTCCAGTTTTCAGTGATCAGTTGTTCTTGCGCCTTTCGATGAAACACACGCTCTGTTATAGTCACAGCCGTGATTTAACCAGTTTTAGAAACGTGAGAGTGTTTTCTATCCACACATACTAATCATATGCATATACTATATTCCTGGCATGAGTAGCAGGACGCTGAAATGTTGCGCGATTTTTAACAGAATGTTCGAAAAAGTAGGGGGTAGGCTTAAGAGGTTGAGACTAATGGCATTAAGAAGGAAAGAAGAATAAAAGGAAACACCTGTTAATTGAAATGCATTCTAGGTGACTACCTCATGAAGCTGGTTGAGAGAATGCCAAGACTGCAAAGCTTTCATCAAAGCAAAGGGTGGCTACTTTGAAGAATCTAAAATATATTTTGATTTCTTTAACTTAACACTTTCTTGGTTTCTACACGATATTGATTACTACATGATTCCATTTAGTAGTTGCATAGTTTATGTTAAGTGAGAGATTGGGAGGGGTAGAAGGGAGCTGAAGGGTGGGGGGAAAAAACAACAAGGTAACTAAGGTCAAATATACTGTCTGTAAAATGTTTAGAACGTTTGTGAAACAGCACAGTTAAAAATACAAGGCAAATAGAATCAAAACTGGATGGTCTTCAAAGATAGATGGGAGGGGTTGAGGGTAGCTGAAGGATGGGATTAAAAACAAACAAAAGATAACTATTGTATAATACAGTCTTGCCAAAAGTTTTGAGAATGACACAAATATTAATTTTCACAGTCTGCTGCCTCAGTTTGTATGATGGCAATTTGCATATACTCCAGAATATTATGAAGAGTGATCAGATGAATTGCAATTAATTGCAAAGTCCTGATTTGCCATGCAAACTGAATCCCCCAAAAACATGTCCACTGCATTTCAGCCCTGCCACAAAAGGACCAGCTGACATCATGTCAGTGATTATCTCGTTAACACAGGTGTGAGTGTTGACGAGGACAAGGCTGTAGATCACTCTGTCATGCTGATTGTGTTCGAATAACAAACTGGAAGCTTCAAAAGGAGGGTGGTGCTTGGAATCGTTGTTCTTCCTCTGTCAACCATTGTTACCTGCAAGGAAACAAGTGTCGTCATCATTGCTTTGCACAGAAGGACTTCACAGGCAATATTGCTGCCAGTAAGATTGCACCTAAATCAACCATTTATTGGATCTTCAAGGAGAGCAGTTCAATTGTTGTGAAGAAGGCTTCAAGGCACCAAAGAAAGTCCAGCAAGCGCCAGGACCGTCTCCTAAAGTTGATTCAGCTGCGGGATCGGGGCACCACCAGTACAGAGCTTGCTCAGGAATGGCAGCAGGCAGGTATGAGTGCATCGGCACGCACAGTGAGGCGAAGACTTTTGGAGGATGACCTGGTGTCAAGAAGGGCAGCAATGAAGCCACTTCTCTCCAGGAAAAACATCCGGGACAAACTGATATTCTGCCAAAGGTACAAGGATTGGACTGCTGAGGACTGGGGTAAAGTCATTTTCTCTGATGAATCCCCTTTCTGGTTGTTTGGAGCATCCGGAAAAATGCTTGTCAGGAGAAGACAAGGTGAGCACTACCATCAGTCCTGTGTCATGCCAACAGTGTAAAGCATCCTGAGACCATTCATGTGTGGAGTTGCTTCTCAGCCAAGGGAGTGGGCTCACTCACAATTTTGCCTAAGAACACAGCCATGAATAAAGAATAGTACCAACACATCCTCCGAGCAACTTCTCCCAACCATCCAGGAAAAGTTTGGTGACGAACAATGCCTTTTCCAGCATGATGGAGCACCTTGCCATAAGGCAAAGTGATATACACTGCTCAAAAAAATAAAAGGGAACACTTAAACAACACAATGTAACTCCAAGTCAATCACACTTCTGTGAAATCAAACTGTCCACTTAGGAAGCGAACACTGATTGACAATAAAGTTAACATGCTGTTGTGCAAATGGAATAGACAACAGGTGGAAATTATAGGCAATTAGCAAGACACCCCCAATAAAGGAGTGGTTCTGCAGGTGGGGACCACAGACCACTTCTCAGTTCCTATGCTTCCTGGCTGATGTTTTGGTCACTTTTGAATGCTGGCGGTGCTTTCACTCTAGTGGTAGCATGAAACGGAGTCTACAACCCACACAAGTGGCTCAGGTAGTGCAGCTCATCCAGGATGGCACATCAATGCAAGATGTGGCAAAAAGGTTTGCTGTGTCTGTCAGCGTAGTGTCCAGAGCATGGGTGCGCTACCAGGAGACAGGCCAGTACATCAGGAGACGTGGAGGAGGCCAACTACCCAGCAGCAGGACCGCTACCGTCGCCTTTGTGCAAGGAGGAGCAGGAGGAGCACTGCCAGAGCCCTGCAAAATGACCTCCAGCAGGCCACAAATGTGCATGTGTCTGCTCAAATGGTCAGAAACAGACTCCATGAGGGTGGTATGAAGGCCCGACGTCCACAGGTGGGGGGGTTGTGCTTACAGGCCAACACCGTGCAGGACGTTTGGCATTTGCCAGAGAACACAAATATTGGCAAATTCGCCACTGGCGCCCTGTGCTCTTCACAGATGAAACCAGGTTCACACTGAGCACATGTACCAGACGTGACAGTCTGGAGACGCCGTGGAGAACGTTCTGCTGCCTGCAACATCCTCCAGCATAACCGGTTGGCGGTGGATCAGTCATGGTGTGGGGTGGCATTTCTTTGGTGGGCCGCACAGCCCTCCATGTGCTCGCCAGAGGTAGCCTGACTGCCATTAGGTACCGAGATGAGATCCTCAGACCCCTTGTGAGACCATATGCTGGTGCGGTTGAAACAAGAAACGTATGATCTCTGTAATTGCAAACAAAGGTTTCTGTACCAAATATTAAGTTCTGCTTTTCAAAGTATCAAATACTTAT